>NC_142258.1:4087555-4243237 GCF_052056855.1 Sturnus vulgaris
AGCTGGAATGGTGTTAATTCAACACAGCCTGGAGAACGTCTCTTTTTAAGTCATATTTACTCAACTAAAATAACTTTAGACACTAAAAGGTGTTTATCAGGAATCAGACACTAGAGCATTTTCCATTGAGGGGCAATTAATTTATTTCCTTGGTCCATCAGAGCATAAGTGCATTAAGCTTCACAGTATCCAGTGAACCCCTGCCTTTTCCCAGGGGCTGGCTAAAAGGCACCACAGCGAATGTCATGGATTTGACTGAGTCACTGGAGAGGCTCTGTTTTCAGTTTCTATAAAACACAGGCACTTCCAAACTGTTGCAGATTACCAGGGAGTTAATTGGTAAATCTACTAAGAAATAAGCACAAACTTGCTTGTCAGATGAAGAACTGAGATCCATTAAGTTGTTATGGAAATTCACACCATCCTTCCAATTTCATGACAATAATTGCAAGCCAGTTTTCCATTGTGCAGTGGAGATTGCAGGGCTGTACCTGGGGTATGCAGTTCCACAAAGCCTGAGCAAGAAACACGTATCACATAATGAACATGGAAAGCAGTTGAAATCAAACATGATGAGTTTGTTCATTTATTTTTTTCTTTAATCATTTTACAACTATGTTCTCTGGCATGAAGGCAGTTTGGCAGAAATTACAATACTGGAGGGGGAATGGAAAGCAGTAATCTACAGGATTCTAGATGACAGTCCTGGGCAGTGAAAAGCACACAAATGCTAATTACACAGAGAGCAGGCACAACTGCTGATCAGGATTTATTAGAGCCTATTTTGTGGACAAATGAATACTGGTGTGCCTGGAACTGTGCACACATGAGTCCTCTCAGGGTCATGGTATTTCTGGAATCACGCTGATCTGTGCTTTGCGTCACACTCAGTTGCACTTCCAGAATTGAATGGACTTCTATCCCATATCTGGGGTTCTTTGTCTCTTTGTGGCCTCGTGTTTTCTATCTAGAACTGTCACTTTTAGTGTTGTGATGCCTTATTATGCTTCCAGAGTGTTTGAAAAGCAATGATTGACAGATTTACAGCCAAAATTATAAGACACACATGGAAGAAAAGAGCAGAAGTAACCACAGGTGTGTGTTCATAAGGATTTCTATAATATATTCTAAATGTTCCTAGTTAAACTGGTCAAGTCAATCCAACATAATTTGCTGCTGTGAATGCTTATGAAATATTTGTAGTCATTCCACATTTCCTGACTTGATGGCAGTTTCTGGTAAAGCATGAATTAACCAAGAACATGTCAGCACTGATAGTAATGGGAATTTGTCAGCTTTAAAATGTGCAAATCTTCCTTTTCTCAACTCCTTTAACAATAGACTTCCATGATGCTATTTGTTCTCCACTAACTGAAACATTGCCACATTTGTTTTCAAAATGTGTAAAGTGGAAATTGCTGTCAGGCTAAAAAATTATATTACAAACCTCTGCCTCCAGCAAATTTTTGTGAAGTTAAATTAAGCAAGACTTATAACTTTAACACTGATAGACTTTTTATTACAGCCACCCCAATGTGAGAATCCCTGATAGAATTTTTTTGAGATATTGCTGCAGCTGGAAGATTTGCTTCTGTCCAGTTTAGTTGTTTACAGCTGATCAGCTGTACAGCAAACGCCACTGGTTACTGAAATCTGTCTCTTGGCTGTACTCACATCTGACCATCGATCTCACCAGTGATAGTTCTGTGTTTGAAAGAGAGCTGAAACCAATCTCACAGTGTTTTCAAACATTTACATTGCTAGGGAGAATTAAGAGATCGCAAACATAGACTCTTTCTTCCTTAATTAATCTTTATCAAAGAACTTTTGGAGACCCTTATAGGCAAATTTGCAGAGGTGCCAGGCAAGAACAGCTGACTTAGGCAGACCGTTGCTTTCTAAAAGCCTATCATAATTTTATCCAAATTAATCAAAGTGTTCATGTGTCTCTAGCACAAGTTTTCCCATGTTGTTAGGGTTGGTGAAAGAGAGAGGTAGTACTCCATAACTTCACCAGGAAAATAGCTGCATTCTGTAGCAGTGGGAAATGCTGAAAACCCTCACACTTTGAATCACCATCCCCAGTTCTCCCTGACATTTGCAAGAGCAAGGATATTACAATACTGGTGTACTTACATTTAAGATTTGGGGAACTATACTTTGCACTTCTTTCAGATTATTGCAGTTAAATATTGAAAATCTCTAAAGTCTATTTGTAAGAGATCTTAGTGGTGTTTTGTCTGGGTTTTTTTTTGAGTTGACATAGGGCAGAACTGTCCATGTCTGCTTTCAGTGTAGCTCAAAGTTCAAAACTGTTGATTTCCTTGTTCAGTTTGTTTGTGCAGAGAAGGCAACACAAAACACATCAGCTGTAAAATACCAGCTGTGAATGGATAGTGCTTTTTAATGAGTGAGTTGTTCAGATTCTCTGCTCTTCTTTCTGTTCCCCAAACCTGCTTTTGTGAACCAATTAAAATTTGAGTGTTTTACAGCAGTACAGGTCGTCTTTGGTTAGTCAGATTTACAGGAAATAAGTCAAATAGTGTGAGGAGCATATTGTGCACAAATGAGCAGCATAAAGATGTCCAGTGAGTGGGACTTTAATATGTACAGCTCACATAATTCGTTTCTTAACTAAGCACTGAAAAACAAGTCTGAATTTTAAGTTGAACACATGAAGCTGACCTCAAGTGCTTCTTTATGTCCACATGAGTTGTACAATTGCTCCCTGCAACTTTTCTCTCCTCAGCCACCCATATTAGCACTCTTTTATTGCAGTCTTTGATAGTGTTGTTAGCTGTACACAGTGATTTACAAGAGGTTGACTAACACATACAAAAGTAAATCCTTGCTCCAGGGGATTTGCAGATTAAAGGCTTGAGCAGTGCCCATATTCTGAGTTTATAAGAACCAGAACATAGAATAAGCACTATATATTACCAAAACTCTTAGACCCTCACATGTTCTGCAGGATTTCCATGGCTGGGATCAGTTCCTCAGTTTCTTCACTACATCCCTTATCACCTTCCCTCTGCAAGGCACATTTGTGTCGTGCCCTCCTTTTGCACATAGCTTTCACAGCTTTATTGTCCTGTGCACAGAGCCTTCTGCAGAACTTGGCCAGCTCCATCTTCTTACTGGGAATCCTGGCTGAGAAGAATAATGATAATGAGATGAGAATATAGATATCACTTTGCTTTGAGTGACTGCATGGTGACCACTTCTGCCAAGAGCTGATATTGAGCTCAGCTCTTGGTCTTTGCAGAGCAGGCTCGGTGATGGCTGACACAGTGAGATCGCTGCCAAGCACAAATTTTGTGAACTAAAACAATGATTATGTTACAATGGGCTGCAATTCTAATTGCAGCTAAATGCGTGTTTTCTGAGCCCTCCTTCTGCTCTGTCCTCGCCTCTAATTCTTAAAGCAGCGCTCCATGTGCTGTGGATCCCTCTGAACTGTGCTGAGGGAGCAGCTGCCTATTGATGCGTTTAACTTCTTTGAATGAGTGATGCTTTATAATGAGGGAACAATCCCGGCTACCTTTAATCTCCTTTTGATATTCAGCATGTGAATTAGAGCATAGGGCATCATGGTCTATACGAAATGGAATATTGTGACCAACTTCATCACGTTTGGGAGGGAAAAGCCAAGTGGTGGGATTAGAATGGCTGCATCCCAGAGGCAGGCTCAAACTGCCACGATACTGTGCTCTCTGTCACTGATATGTGGTGTCTGGGTAGTGATTTTCATAATAGGCTAATCTTGGTGGAGAGGAAAACAGAATAATACATTCAAAATTGTAATAGGAAGTTGTTCGCACAGAGCAATTAGCTTTTTATTCTCCAACCCATAATACAGAACAACAGAATTTTAGTTTTATCAAACCCCAAATGCAGTGGCCTGGGAGAGAAAAGGGGCCAGCTGACAAGAGAAACACAAAGTCATGAGGAAATATTAAAAGTGAACCAGTTTTCAATGCATCTTCTGAGACTAATATCCATTTTTTTCCCAGTTACTTTCAAAAATTGATTTGTTTTCCCCTCCATAGGCTGCACTCTTTCCTTGAGGGAGTGCCCCTCATGTATGTAGCTGAGAACTAGCATAAGTCACTTGCCTTGTGTTCCACACTTCCCTTCTAGCATGGGGTGGACCATGTTCTCTGTTGCTGGGTGTATGAGGAAAAGTGGTGTTGAATATTGAATCTGCCTGTGCTTCTAATGTAACATGAGAGCAAGAGCCACTAAGAGCACCCGTCTCTGTTCATTATTATTTTTTTCTTGGAGCTTGCTAATTAAATCATTAAAATTTTATCATCACTTAACCATGGATAAAGCCTTTTGAAACATTTAATTAGTATGCTGCAAGAGATACGTGTGAAACCAAAAGCATTTATATGGTATGAATGACTAAGAAAGATAGATGGAGAAAAGGAATATATGAGAATGTATTTCCCTGCAACAAAGCTGCCCATGTTCCAAACAGGCTGTAGATAAAATTATACCGTTGTCAGTAGGTTCCAAGTGAGACAGAGGCACTCACAGAAAAATGCCAATAGCTAACTCATGGATTTAAGTACAACTATATTATAAATATGTTTTGCATTACGATGTGTCATGGTTTTCCTTTAGTAGAATGGGTTTGTTGTCCAAGCTCATTTTAGAAGTGCCTTAGCTAAAGAAAGGAAATGTGATTTCGGTCATAACATTTTACTGCCCTGTACAATAATTTTACCATCCATATCATGTCTGTTCTGCAATTCCTTCACCTGTTTTATAAGGAAAAAAAGGCTGGCAGTCCAGTTAGGCAGAAGGGAAGAATTTCAGTCTTTCAAAAACATTTTCAAGAGACTGAAAAGCCAGAACAGCCATTATTAAGGGCAGTGATGGGATAGTGTCTGACACAGGAATCAAACCTCACACTTGAAACTGGAGTTAAATCTGAGTCTTGTAGATCTCCAGTGAATATCACCAGTTGTGTGTGGGAACTGATACCTTACACAGGAGAAACGTGGGAAATAGTCCCTAAGCAAGCATGTATTATATTGCAGGAATCTTAGGGAGACACTGGATGGCAATTTTCAGTTCTGCTCTGAGTGTTGCAAGTTTGACTTCTTTAAGACTTTTTTAAGTAAGGAGGAAAGATCAAGAAAGGCTTGTTAGTCTATACCTGCTTTTCCATCTCCTCTCAAAGGGGAGTATTTTTTAATTTTCTTTTTTAACTGCACCTCTATTCCTTCCATAAATAAATTTTTCTCTGGCTGTTTTGCTGACAGACTGGCCTCCTCCAGGCATTTCTCATGTGTCAGAAAAGTTGCAAGAGTTGTGCAGGAAACAACATTAAATTAGAATGAAGAAGAAAAACATTTTTGGTTTTACTCTCTTTTTCCATATCTAACCTAAGTACTGCCTTTTCTGAAGTCTCCTAAGGTCTGCAAATATAAAAACATCTTGCAAAACATCAGTGCTGTTATTGTGTGAGGTTACAGGAGTGCTGTAATAGAGATGTGAGGCTGGCAGCTCAAACAATGCATAATGATGCAGTTCTAGATTTAGAAATGGCAATGACAGCTATTAACCTATTCTGTTTGTTACAGAATAATAGTGCCGAGTAATCCCTTGATTTTGGTTAAGCAACATGAGAGTTTAATGCTGCCCTGGAAGATAGAATCAGTGGATTCATTTAAAGGAAATTGCAAAATACGTTTTACCTACATATTTGTTTTCAGTCATCTGTACTCAGAATTAAGATTTTGCCGTTTGGACCAAAATTCCAAAATTTAAATTCACTTGTGAAAAAGAGGAGCCATACTTAGTTTTATTTGAACTGTAGTTTTCAGTCCTCAGTTCAGACATTGCTTTTCCCTTCTGTAGAACTTGATTATTTCTGAATTCTCTGCATCTTGGTTAAGCAGTGAAGCTGCAACTCTGACCTAGAAAGACTATCTTGTCTGAGGCAAAAGAAACGCCTGCCTTTGTGGGTTTTTCCATACTGATGTTAAAGAAGAGTTTCCAAACAGATTCATTGTTCTTTCCACTGATCTTGAAGGTAAATCATACATGTGCTAATGCAAACCAGGTAACCCTGAATTTCCCCTTTCATGCAGTCTTTTCTTTCTGAAGCTCAGTGGCATGAATGTGAGACAGCTTGCCTTGGATTTTAAAAACCTTTTCCTGTGACATGAATATGCTTTATCTCAAGGTAAGGCAGATTTTCCTTCTCTGACCCGGTACAGGCAGTTTTGGGACCACAGATTTCTTCAGGCACAGGGAGCTGTGGCATCAGCTCTGCTCCTGCTCTGCCCTGGCATGGCACAGCCCTGGCATGGTTCCGTTCTCCTGAAGGGGCCCACAGAGCCAGAGCCTGGGAACCACAGAAACATCAGCACCCCCAGCATGTCCCAGTGCCTCTGGATCACAGCTGGTTCGTTATGCAGCCAGACAAGAACAAAGGATGCTCAGCACACCATTATCTGCAGTTTAGACGTGTCCTATATTTTTCCTCTCCATGTATAGAATTAGCTAACAATCCCAGTCAGGGCTATGGGACTGAACTGGAACTGTACCAGTCAGAATGCAAAGAGTGTACTCTGCTCCCATCAGCCTGGAGAAGGAAGGCAGGACCTTATCTCCAGAAATTCCAGAAAAAACTCTGCAGTATCCAAAATCTTCTTTATAATGGTTTTATTTTGTTTCTGCCACAAAGTTTTTTACATCTGCTCTTCACAAAAAGAACCCTTTAGTTTGAGGTAAGTTTCACCACCTTGCAACAGGCTGCTTGAAAGCCCAAACTCACAAATACCTAGATGGTATTTTCATGAGGTCTTTCTGTATTCCTCCTCCCAGAAAATCCTTTGTTCCAAATAAAGGAGATTGGAATGATTTAAAAAACCAGTCAAACAAGAAAATCCATTTGCAGTCCCCCTGAGGTTTACACTGCTTGTGAATTCTGTCATTGGTGTATTTATTCATATTGGAGTCAGAGGCTCACAATAGAGCAGCTAAATATCAGCTCAACACAGCTGCAGACTCCAGCACATGATCATTTATAAATTGCTGATCAAATTCTACCCAGAGTTACATTTTTGCAATGGTATTGACGTAAATAGAGTTGTCTGGAAGTACAAAGGGCAGAACATGCCCCCTCAAATCTTTTATGATGTTAAGGCAGTTACCCTTTGATGACATCAGTTTTCCTAAATGTACCATGAAAGTATCATAAAATCATGAAATCATGAAACGGTTTGGGTTGGAAGGAACCTTAAAGCTCATCTCATTCTGGGCACAGGGACACCTTCCTGTAGACCAGATTGCTCCAAGCTCCATCTCACCTGGCCTTAGACACTTTCAGGGCTGGAGTAGCCACAGCTTCTCTGTGCCAGGGCCTTCCCACCCTCACAGGGAAGTATTTTGTCCATATATCTAATCTAAATCTGCTTTCAGTTTGAATCCACTCCCCCTTGTCCTCTCGCTCCATTCTCTTATAAATTGTCTCTTCTTTCTTTAGGCTCCCTTCAGGCACTGGAAAGCTGCAATTAGGGCACCCTGAAGCCATAAGCAAAACAGGACACTATTATATGTTGTAATTTGGTACATTGATAAAAATATTATGTTCATATATGTTTTGTGTTGTAGTTTAGTAGAATCACTTCAGGAGAACGGTTGTCCTTTCCCTTGTTTTCCTTCACTAGAGTAAACTCTCAGGATGCATCAGGCTTTTATTTCTGAAAGAGGAGCTTCCTGCTGACATCACCTCTATTTGAGAACTATTCTCTTTCCTTTAATGATCATCCAGTAACAGCTTAATGTTCACAGCTGTGCTCAGGTTTCTTACCAGGGCTCTCCTGAAAGCAGCACTGAGGGTCACTCCCAGATTTCAATGCCTGGTTTATAGTGACCTGGACTCCTGGAGACCTTGTCCCCAAAACTGGGGACAAGCTTGCTGCCAAATATTTCTCCTGCTCTGCAAGCACCAAGGAGCTGTCCTTGCTGGGCTGTCACAGCATCCTGCAGCCGAGGGACCCCTGCTCACCTGCTCTGTCTGTACCACAAAGGTGCTATGGGAAGGATGAGTTAAATAGAGGACTAGGGACCTTTTATGCTGGCAAATTGTTGTTTCTTGGAAGAATTTCTAACGTGACTACACATTTTATTGTATTCAGAAATCTCAGTAGGCTTTCCCATGAACTGACAACAATGTACAAGTCAGTGGGGATGGGGCATTTGCTCTTTGCAAACAGTGGCTGCTGACAGAGCAGTGCAGGTGCCATGGGATGTACACCCCGGCAACCTCATAATGAGAATGAGAAATGGTTTGCACTTCTCCTTCTCTTTTTCTCTTGGAAAGAAACTATCCAACTATCAAACTAAGATACTCTAGTGTCCCCCCATCCAGAAGAATAGTCTTAAAAGGATCAGCAGGCTCAACAAGCACACGATGCAGGATTCACCCTAAAGTGCTGAGATCTTGCTTTTGGAAATGTTTTTTGAGCTTACAGATCACGTTGGGATGAATGATACTGACATGAGTGATGTCAAAGTTTACAGCAACATTCTGTAATGGCAAATTCTGTTCCACTGAGCTAAAACTGGATTATTCAGATAACAAGATATTTCACTTAAAGATCTTTGGAGCATGATATGCATGGAAGAAAATCTACTATTTGTTGTTGATAGGAAGAACCTGGGCCATCCCCCTACCTTGGCAGATATGTCAAATTTGAATTATTCACCTGGTTTAGTGACTTATTTAACTCAGAGCCATCACTGTGCATCTACCATTTCTTTTTTACATGCTGAAAACCCAATGGGTGAGTGTTTGCACTCTGCTTTGCATCAGCCAACTTTCTGACTCTGATAAGGAAAACAGATTCCAGCCTCTCTGGCAGTTTTATCTATCTGCAGGTTTTGCAATCCCCCCTCTCATCACAGTGCAGCAGAAGGACTTGCTAGCAACTCCCTACCTAGCTGAACAAAACAAAACAAAATTATACCTTGTGCAGGGCCCATACATATCTTTAGATCTTCTGTTTATTTAATTTTTTTCATTTCTTGTTCAGAATGAGGATTTTGCTGGTGAATTATTTATATGACAAGAGGAAATGAGAGAGGGAGTGGTGTGAAAAATTTCCATAAAAACCTTATGTAGTTTGCAGTAGCATTCAGTGAAAGCGTTGGGGGTTTTCTGTTTTCTTTGCAGTTTCATTTATATTTCGTCACTAGAGAAAGCTGCCACTGATTTAATTTAAATATTTATACAGAATTACAGTCTTAAGCTATATGCACACATTAAGAGGGCCATACATTAAGGAAGTTTATCTCCACATAAAGTGGGAAAGGCTGTGTCTACAAACATTGAGTGATTCTTTCTGATCACTGACACCTGCAATGGAGATAACTTTCCACCAAAACTAAATCCTTTGGTCAGTGCTGGTTGTAAGGGGATAGAATAAAAGCATCTTCCATCTACAAATTGCACAACACAGCAAATAAGGAAAGGAATGGGATAGGAGGGGTGTCTTGTAGGAAATACTGGAATTCCATGAGCAACAGCCATTCCCAGCCTTAATGTAGCCAGCCACGGAGCAGCCTCGATTGTGACAAGCACTGTGTATGAACCATAGCTTTCCTAAACTTCAATTCTTCAGAAATGTCTTGGCCACGAGTGCCTGTATTCTTCTTGGCTATTTTCTGTCTTTATTTTCCTTTTGTTGCATCACTAGCAATCCTGAGATGACAAACTGAGAGATAACATCCTCTCTGTTTGGCAGCCTGTCAGAGAAATGAGATCTGAAATGAAAAGAACCTTCCAGCTCCAGGTGGGGCAGGGTCAGCTGGCTCTGTGTGGAATTGTCCAAGCATGAATATAGAAAATTGAGGAAAAGAGAGGTAAAACCCCAACTATTCAGTTCTACCATTTACTCTCACTCAGCTCCTTCTTGCCTCATCCCCTTAGTCCTGTTGGTTTACACAACACGCAGAGTGTTCTACCAGCTTCAGCATTATAGCAAAAGAAATCAGGACTTTATAGGAAAAGAGAAAGAAATCTTTTCTGTTGCACATCCTTACATCTCTTACCATGGCAGCAAATGGAGAATTTGGCAGTGAAACTGGAAGAGTACACTTTGATTGAAAAATGTCTTCAACCCTGATCTTAGAAAGACAGACAAGGCTGCAGGACCATCTCTTCCATTCACAAAACTTTTTGCTTGGATGAACAAGTTCAGTTCTGTACAGTACAGGCAGTTCCCAGAAGGGTTCTGGAATGGGAATTAAAGCCCATGGAATAGAGGTGCTTCCATCACAATGGAAGGATTAGTTTCATGTTTGCTTGAACATTTGCTGGAAGGTTGCCTCAGGAATAGCGTGCTTGGACTAAAGGATATAAATGCATCCTAAAATCCCCATTTTGATGGTTTCCTCCATGCTTTCCTTTAGTTCCCTTTTCCACTGGAATTTGGAATCTCCACATGGCTGGCACATCTTACCAGCTGCTAACAGGCAGCTGCAAGCAAATTATAAACAAATCAGGTGACAGTTGCTGACGTTTAGCTGTGTATTGCAGGGTTTCCAAATTCCCCACTACATAAGGTACCATTTTTTTTCTTTCAGGCTCAAGCTATCTGAAACCTCTTATCCAATTGTAATGATAGAATCTCTTTCCAGAGCTGTAATATATTTGTTAGGATTTGTTGTGCTAAACTATGGCTGAAGTTCCTTTGCACCGTGGGCCATGGGGTCTGTTGGGAGCCCACCTCAGGCACAAACATTTCCTCGTTGCTGTGTTTGTGCCACTGATACAGTCAAGACACTGGTTCAGTAATTACTCCTCCTAAGGCACCACAGTTATGTATCACAGAGATATTCTGTATTGCTACAGCTCCATAAAACTGATATAATTGTTCTTTACTACTGCTAACATTAGATAAAGAGAAAGCAATCTTGTGGTTTGGATGAATTTATCAGAATCAAAAGGCTCATATGGTTCATCCTGCCTAAAGCAAGCAAGGTGGTGAAGTAAAGCTTGGAAAGGAAAGGCACAGACTTCAGGCATATTTGGAAAGAAATGGGGAGTTATTATAAGTAATTTCAAAATAAATAATGTAAACACTGTCTTGGCAGACAGTTTTGTATCTGACAATATTTAGGTTTAGATTTTACATTATTAGTTAATAATAATGGAAAGAGGAAGCATTGAGTACATATGAAAATAATTTGAATGTCAAGGAGTATTTTCCATCCCTTGTTCATCTGCTGGCATACTGTGTTTATAATAAATCATTAATCCCATGCAAATGTAAGCATTTTCTGAATCTTCTTTTCAAGCAGCAGAAAACTGGGACTGACAGTAAGCAGTGTAAACGTAAATCCCAAGCCTCCTTCCTGGTGTTCCGTTTCTGAGTACATAACCAAATCAGTAACTCATTTCCTTAATCTACACCCTCTGCCCCACGTTTGTAATGCTTGCTTTTGTAAATTATTACAAAGTAGCTATGCTTTCCAATAGTAAATGTTATATGAATTAATTGCATCTGTATTTCTTTTTTATTCCTTAAGAGTATTTTTAGGTGGGTAATATTTTTAAGAACTTTGCTTGACAACTTCATTAATGTGTGCTACTGTGGTATTTATTTTATAATGGAATTATATTCTCTTTGTATGTATCACCATTGCAAATGTTATTCCACAACTCCTCTTTGTAATTTTTTTCCCTGGTACCTCTTAGGCAAACACTTCTCTTGACTATGGACTGCATTTTAAGGAGATGATATCAGCTAAATTAAGCTTGCCCTCTGTAAGTACTTCAACAGATAAATAACACATTCATTTAGCAGGCTGAATACACTGCTGCCACTCAGCACAACTTCACTGGAAATGCTGATCATTTAGCAGTGAGGCTTGGAGGCAGCCAGGCAATGTCCAAGTTTTTGTGCAGCTTGCAGCCCATGAAGTTTCACTGTGAGGTTAAACCTCATGGTCACATTCAAATACTTGTTTATCTCAGCATTTTGGAGTGCCTTAAAGCAATTATTTCATCCAACCTGCAGAATTACTGGGGAAATGGGGTGGGTAGAGCCTGCAGGAAAATAATGATGAAGCTCCACCTCCACCTCAACAAGTGAAGCGATGCTTTCTTTAGATTTTATTGCTGAACTTGAGGAATCGGTGCATTCCTGACTCCGGGGCCATTAGGTGGCACACTTGGGCTGTGGGTTTGGCAGGGCATGAATTCGCGGGTGGAAACCAAAGTACAACTGATTAATCACACATCTTTTAATTTATAGGAGATGAAGCAGGAAGAATGCAATAAAATGACATTTAGACATGAGACACTGTAATTATTCTGTCAGCTGGAAACCACTGAGCTTTCTGTATCTTTGGGTTTAGGGCAGTAGCAAAGGGATGTTTCCAGAAGCCGTGTATGGATTTCATTGCTGATTTAGTAGAACTCCCAAATTGTTGTTGCTTAATTCCAGACAGCAAGTAAGCCCCATACAGCCACTCACCCACATTCCTGGTGGGATTGGAAGAGTAAAAATGAGAATTTGTGGGTTGAGATAAAGACAGTTTAATAGGTAAAGCAAAAGCCTCACACACAAGCAAAGCAACCCCAGGCATTCCTTCAGCTCCTTGTGCATCCACAGCCTCCTCACTGGTGGGCTGGGGTGGGCAGCAGAAGGGACCTTGGTTCGGTGTCATTGCAGCACAAATCCCAAAACCGCCCCATATCAGCTTCAGTGAGGAAAATTAGCCCAGCCCAAACCAGCACACAGGTATTCAATGCACAACTTGCATTACATGTTATTGCATTGTATTGCATTACGTTGCATATGCTTGTGAAAACCTCCAAATGCTTAGGAAAAGGCTGTTGTTTTATGCTCTTTAAAAACAATTGGGCCAATAAGAAATTAATTATTTCAATTTTCTCCACTTAGAAAATACATCTTTGATATGGCTGTGCTGTAGGAGCTATATATTATGTAAAACTAAAAAAACTGTAAAAAAATACATACTTGGGATTATGTAGGATTGTTATACAGGGCTGAGTGTTTCTGAAGGTTGTGGAATATGAGTCAACCAATTTCTGGAGTGAAGAAACTGAGCAATTGATACAGAATAATGTTTTACTTGTGCCTATAAACATTTTGGCCAATTCCATCCCAATAGCAAATTATTTCCAGAGATCCAACTCAATATAAATTTCTCTTTCTTGTTCTCCCAAGCTTCCTTCAGTTGACTTGACACTTTTTTTTTATTCCAATGGGATGTAACTGTCATGTGAAGTGCTAATTATAGGTAAATTAACTGTTGTTAATTTAAGACACCTGGGATTTCAAAAACAAGGATTTTTTATTCTCTAAGCATTGCAGCACCAGTAGGAAAGCAGAGTGCTGGGATGACTTTGCTCGTGCTGGACTTTGTTTCCAGTTTTTGTCAATAACAGAATGAGCTGCGGAAACGACATCTGAAGGATCCATTGTGTTGCTGGCTGTTGGCCTGGGGATGACTCCTAATGAAATCAAAGGAAGTGTATGTATTCCTGGAATGTCTCCTGGAGCAAATGTCCCTGGAATGAGAAAGAAGCCCAAAAGCTTTAAGTTTGTTTTAAAAGCATGGAGAAGAAGCCTTCCATAATGAGGGAAGGCAGCATGGGCACACATAATTTTAATTTTTTTTAAATTTTGAGCTTATGTCCAATTCACTTCAGCTTTCTTCTGGCTTGCTGTTAAGCCAGGTGGCCATGCAGCATCTAGAGCAGTGGGGTTGCACCCAGATGTGCCTGGACATGTACTCTATTTTTAAAAAGTTAAATAAATAAATAAATAGTATTAGGCTTAGAATATGAGCATGACCAGGACTCTGAGTTTCCATTTTGTCTGGAGAGAGAAGCTAGAGTTATTGTGATTCCTCCATTTGGCCAGAGCTCTTCGTTTAAGCTTTTACATCACCTGAAATTCCACTTGGATATGATTGCACACATATTCTCACCTATCTGCATTCTGATGTGAGAATTAGGTGCTCTGCTTATGTGGATTTTGGGATATTTATTTACATTTAAAATTTCATGGGTTTGGGTGGATGTTTATGCATGACCAGAAACGCACAAGTTGCTTGATGAAGGCATAGTAGGAGATTAGTTGGTATGGAAGTTGTATTGTCTTTTCACATTCTTTTGGCAATAAAAATCAGTTTCCAGGGAATATCTTGATGCCGAGTGTAAACAAACAGTAAGTATACAAATAACTCGGCATCGCTTTGCATTGGAAAGGGAAGATGTTTAATTTATGATCAGGTTACAGCTACTAATTTAAAGCTCTTAAAACATTTAGAATTAATCCTTTGAAATATTAAAATACTTGAAGAAATAAGCCTAGAAAGTGACTAATCCACCATTCTGAGCCTCTCTGAGGCTTCTGCCCTCTTTAGAAATAAGGTGTTATTGGAGCTGGGGGTGCTGGCTCAACTAAGGCAAGGATCAATAAGGACAAGAACAGTGTCTAAATGATAAAAGTTTCCATCTAGCTGCTTCTCTCTCCAATTTCCTTACTGCAAGTAGCCTCTTTAAGAGAGGTAACGGTCCAGCAGTGAGCTCCACTATAAACCTGAAAAAGATGAATGATTCTTGTAATTTCTACTATAAATCTGCTGTGCACAGAAACAGGGTGGAATTCAAGCTCTGTTTTAATGATGACCAAAGAGGGAATCTTCAGGAGTGCCACATGTTTGGGGTTTGCTGTGTTGACAGAGGACCTATGGCCTGAATAAGAGGAAAGCCACAAACATCACTCTCAGAATATACTGAAAAATATAGGAGTTATAAAGAAGCAGTGGGGGAGTGAAATAGGAGTAACTGCTCCAGAGCCAGAAAAAAACCCTTTGCCAAGCACATGGGTTTACTGGAAAGGTGAGTGGTAGGAGATACATTAGCTGAGTTGATGAAGCTGGGACTTAGATGAGTTTAAAATCCGGATTAAGGAGTTTCAGAAGAGCTCCTGAGGCCTAAACAAGTTTTCTAAAAATACAGCACAAGTTATTGCATGAAAGACATTTGCAGCTTTCTATTCTAAAAGTGAGAAATGTTACCCTTTCCTCTGTTTGTGTGAGAAAAGAAAGAACATTAACTAATTGGTATGCAAATAGGGATTGATCCTGACCCAGTTCTTCGCTGTCACTTGTCATCCTCTCAGACAGTCGAGCCATTATTCCAGTTCACAGAGCTAATATTTACACAACCTGGGATGACAGCAGGACGAAAGTTCACGAATGAGCTCGTCCTCCCCCACCCTTTGCATTTGAATTAAATGCCTCTTTGCACTTCCCCACCTCTGTTTCCAAAACTTTTCCTGTGGGACTTTCTCCTTGCATATGGTCAGCAGGACACCTGATTTCATAGAATTACAGGTTTAATGAATGTTTGGGCTGGAAGGAACCTTAAATCTCATCCAATTCCACCTCCTGCCATGGACAGGGAAACCTTCCACGATCCCAGGTTGCTCCAAGCCCTGTCCAAGCTGGCCTTTGATATGGACTCAGCATATGCAAAAAACATGCTGAGTGTTCCAGCTACAGCAAAGCAGCTTTCTAGGGAATAGCAATTGTCACAAAGTGCTGGTGTCTGATGTGTTACATACAGGGCAGCACAGCTGAGGACACTGGATTTGGTTTCATCCTCTGAGAAGATAAGATTTCAGAGAGCCAAATATTAGGGAGAAGATGATTTATGCTGTATGAGCTTCATTACTTAATAATGTCCTAATTGTTTTGATCACCCCCTGAGAGCATCCCTAGCAGTATGAAGGTACCTCAGTTCCAAAGGAAAGGTGATAGAAGGTGACAGTTGTTTTTTTTTTTTAGTCCTGCCAAAGGATATTTTAGTGGACATTAAGATGAAAGATGTTACACTGACAGAACCAACTCTGTTTCGGATGTGAGCATTCTGCAATCCATGAGCTGGGAGCAGGGATGCATTTTGCCTGCTCTTCCTGAGAGGTGGCTCCCAGTGCTGGCTGTGTGTGCTGAGGCTCCGGGCACGGGGCTGAACTGCGGCAGGGGCGCTGCAGCAGCTCTGCAAAGCACCGAGAGCCGGAGCTGCCTGAGCACAGCTCGCTGCAGAACTGCCTGCTCTGAACAGATGCAATTCTAAATATGAAATATTTGTGTCTCGCTTTTTTTTTTCCCTCCCCAGCATGTTAAGAAAGAGGCTTTGTTGATTGATTTCAGTGCTATATTCCTGTGGCATATGCCATGACATTGTTCCACAGATGCTATCACCAGCAGCATGGTACAAAAATACTCATTTTCAAAGCTCTGTGACTGCTCACAAGAAGCCTGAACCTCTCATAACTATTCAAAGAGATCTGTAAAGGAAAACCATACTCGTATGCTAAATTGGGAAGAAGTCAGCATGTGTAACTTCATGTTCATTTCAACTTGTAGTAATTTGATGCAGGAGTTCCTCCTGGTGTTCTTGTCTGTGGACATGGTGAATTGTGCAGGTTTGTGTAGTGATGGCACAACATCACCTTGTCCTGTGTAACAGCACAATCTTCCAACAGGACAAGTTCTAGAAGTGCTTCCTTTGTGCCTTCTCTTTGTTCCATGTGTGCACACACATGAACACAACCCCCCTGCAGTTTCTCTGTGGTTTATACTTTACATGCTGTAGCTGTTCGTGTTGGGCATCTTAAGTAATTTTTAACAGCAGGTTATAAAGGAACGAAACATGAAGACAACAACCATATTTGTAACAAGTCTGTGCACAGCAATCCAGTACCTAATATTCAAATACTGAGTAAAAATGCCTGTAGTGGTATCCAGGAGTAGAGGAGGTGTTGCTTTTTCTGTGCTATGTTGAAGTGGCAGAGGGGAAATGGTGATGAAGATAAGGATAAAGACTGGTGGCTGTGTGGCATTCCCGATGCACTGCTCCAGGGCTGATAACAGGCTTGGGTTCAGAATTAGTAGAGAGAGTTTATAAATCAGGCAAGTACTTGGAAATTCTGATCTTATGTGTTTGGTCTCTGGGATTTATTTTTGTTTGGTTGGGTTTTATTGATTTACACACAGCTAATGGCTTGCTGGAATTTACTCTCAGTCTGATGTGGGATGTAGGGATATTGTGTAAGGGAGATACCTCCTCCTTTCAAATCCCAGAGTTGCTGGAGGTTAAAACCTTGTAAAAAATGTGCAACAAAGAAGTGTTAGGAACAAATTGCCCTCTATTTTCTGATCCCAGTCACTTGACATAGATCCAGGTTATAAAAATTGAATGTCTCCTGTCACTTGGGTAGATTGTTATCCATGGACAGGAAGGATTGCTGTCACTGTCTGACCTGTGATTTCCTTTTCCAAACTGGCATCACTTTGCCTTAGCAAGTGAAAAGTCAGTGTGTATACTGAACAAAGGTATTTCTATCCTGTAGTCTAAGTATTAACAGTGTGAGTAAGCAAGAGACAACATCCACATTTGGAAATCTTATCTCCGTTCTTTTTCCCTTTGGTCATTATGTGCCTTCTTAAGAAATACACTTTTTTTGTCTTCCTCTTTTCACTTCTGAGTCCTCTTGAAGTTCCAAAAAGGAAAGTACTTAGATATGAGATGGTTTCCTCTCCTGCTTTCAGATATTATTTTAAAGTAAACATCACACCTCATCAGAACAGAGATTCATTACATTCCTGCTAAAGGAAATGGGATTTAAGGATATACTAAAATTTAAGAACTTGATTACATTTGTTCAGACACGACTTTAGTAAGCACCATCTATCCTTGAGTAAGACAGAAAGGTTGTATAATTAAATACAGTAAATTATAGTTTTCAACAGTTTTTAAAACTGCATGCAGAGCTACATTCCTTGGAACTTCAGTGAAACAGGAGCATCTGATTCCTTTAGGTGCCTTTGAAACTGTGCTAGTGTGGATGAGGGGCAACACACACCTTCAGATGAATCGAGTATGCAAAGGCAACCTCAGCCGTGTCATTCTTGGGCTAGGAGGTGATTAGTTTTACAGCCATTTCTTATGCCAGCTTGGGGAGTGCAGCATTATTCATTGCAGTGTTGTGCACATTGCCGTCCCAGAAAAAGCCCTCGTAATTCCTGGGTATGCCTGTGTGCACCTAAATCAGCATTCCTGCTGAAGTTGTGCTCATTGATTGCAAAATGTCGTGTGCAAGAATATCAGAACTCTTCAGAAACACTTGAAGAGGAGCGAGGCTCCGTGGAAATCAAGACAGAATGTGGAGGGCACATTGCTGAGGAAGCAGCATAAGCAGGAGAACTAAAAGGCTGGGAACTGCACAGCGTTTGTAGCAACGTTTTGTCTGAAATACAAAGCAGGTCAGGTTTGCAGAAATGTCATTTATGGTTTGGGCTCTGGTTGTACAATCCACTGGGTTCCCTCTCCCATAGTTTATGATGTCATAAGAAGCCTCAATTGAATTAGGGTCCTATAATTCTCAGCACCTTTTAAATGTGTATAAACACACACTTTTTGTTTATACTTTGTATAAAATAGTAAGTGAAATTAAAGCCCAACCTGAAATCTAATTAAGTTCTTATGTGAATTCTGGGTCTCACAAAGGCTGCTTTTATTAGCATTGTTTGGTGTTTCTTCAATCTAGCACATGCCTTGAGAACTGTGACAGCTATAAGGAATTGAAATGGCCCTTGCTTGTAGTCTAAAATGCAAAAAATGGACACAAAACCCCATTCCTTGATCCAAGCAAGGGGAAGTGGCCTTTAGGCAGGGAAGTGTGAGATGGATCACTGCAGTTTTTGAGAGCATTGCTTCCGAGGGGAGCAGCTCATCCAGCTGAGTGACTGCTGCTGTGGGAATGTGTCCATGGGGTGTTTGTCAGTCCTGGGGTCAGGATAAATGACTGAATAAAACAGCAGCAGAATCAGCCCAGTGCATCCCCAGCAGCTCAGAAACCCTGCTCTTGGTAGTCCTCAGTGGTTGTGGGGTGAGGTGTAAGAAATTTGCTTGGTCATGTGATGGTAGAAATATGGAAATGTGTGCTGTCACCCAACCTGCCAGTGATCAGCACTCCCTTTGACTTTCACAGCTTTTGTCAGTCTGAAGTCACATTATATGTTATATTATGTTTTAACATAGTTTTCCAGAAGTAATAGAATCACAGAGAAGAAATGATAGCATGTGTCACATAAACCTGGATGTAAGAGGCACAATACTGCATTAATGGGACACCCAGCCTGCTGGGATACCTTTGTAAATGGAAATTGATTTTCTCCAGGATTCTTTACTGGGTGAAATAAATTAAATATGCATTTGGTTTTACCAGTTTAAAAAATGTCTTTGTTAAAATAAGAACAGTGATACAGAAACAAGTTCCAATAAATTAAAGTAAGATAAATTATATCCAGCAGCTTGTTGAATACCTCAACTTAGGAGGTTTTTAAAATCTGAATAATACAACAGGGGCCTCCCAGGGGAAAAAAAAAAGCCAGTGGAGATCTCTGGAACACTTTGACTACTTACAGATAATTTTAGCTTTGATGATGTAACCCTGTATCTAGGCTCTATTTTCCTCTTTCACTTCATGCTTTTAATTTGATGCAATTCTTCTTGTGAATATTTGAGGTGGAGTCAGTTTGGTTTAGGTCAAAAGGCCAAGTATGACCTTAGAAATAAGACAGTCAACTTCCAAAAGCTCCACAATTTCTGCTCAGACACTTAATAGGTTTTTAGGACACAAATGAAACTATTGTAGTCATTTTGCTGGTATAATTTACTACATTAATGATCAAAAAAGTGAAAAAACAGAGTAAAAATGTTAATTTCAAGCACCATTACAGAAATACAATACAATAGAATAAAAAAAAAAAAATCAGATAAATGTTCATTTGCTATAAACTGACTGTTGTTAAGAGCCCATTGCCCTAAAGCAAGCTGTGTTTGGAGCAGCAGCAGACCGAGGTCACTGTCATTTGTGAAATGCAGATTACTTATTGGGGATTTTTGTTAATGTTTTAATAGAAAAAGGGGGTGATTAAAATGGTGTTTCTTCAATAATGAAGAGTCATCATTGTTCTGGTGATGGTGTGAATATTCTGCTGCCTGTAGCTGTAGTGGCTCAGGCACCCCTGACCAGACATCCTGCACCCAGCCCTGCTCCAGCTGCTCCTGGCCATGACCCTGCTGCTGGAGCTGCCCCTCTGTGCCTGGCCAGGGTGGGCAGGCAGGCTCTGAGCTGGGCTGAAGGGCACCAGTGAGCCCTGCCATGGCCATGGCTGCCTCACTGCCTCTTTGCTCTCCAGATGAAGAATCACATATTCTGCTTTCCTTGTTGCTGGTTCCAATGTCATGGCATCATTTAACTATCACAGTAACATAACTGTGTTTTCCCAGAACTGCAATCCCTGACAAAGTTCACGTGTGTAAAAAATCTCAGGTGATCACAGTAGATCCTTCTTCAGTAGCTGCTTCCCTCTGATGAAAATTATGTGTAAGGTGGAAATAGATACCAAATATAAGAGGAATTCTGGTTTAAAAGTGAGCAGCATTAGTTAAAATGTGGTTTCTTTGAGAAGATTTCAGTCTCTGCAGCATTAGTCAATGCAAAATAGGTTTCAGAGCCATTCCCTTGGTGGGAAATGGAAACACCTTAACTGTTCACATTTGTTTAAAAGCTCAGGGCTGACAAGGCTGCTCAGGTTGAGGCTGTTGTGCATGTTGACATCGCAGTCTGGATCTGAGTCTTGTTAATCATTTGGTTTGCTTTACTTATAAATATCTAAAAATAAATTAGATTTTTTTTTAAATACTAATTGTTGAGTACTGAAGGTATAGTAGGAGAAATTAAATTTGGAGTAAATATTTTTTTTAAATAAAAAAACTTCTCCCATGCTCTTTTGCATGCAAAACAGACCTAGTGACACTTCTGATATCCTTCATGCATTCTGACATTTTTACATTTTCAGCTAGAGAAGCATGCAGTACACAAGAGAAGTGATTGTATTAGCTTCTTACTTTCTGCACTGCCTATTTTATTAAATAATGGCTTAGAAAAATAAAATAAATCCAGTTCATGCATAAAGATGAATGGAGTAGAATAATCATTATGTGCATAAGTTCAGCCCCTGAGTGTGGTACGTTCTGGGAGAACCTGTGCCCAGTGAGTGCTTGTTCCCATCCTACTGAACAGGAGGGGGATTTGTTTCTTTATTAGTGGTGTCTGTCCCAGTCCTGTCCGTGGAGCTGTGGACACAGGAATCTCTTGTTAAGGGATTCAGGTGAGCTCAGCTGCTCTTCCTTCCAGAGCCGTGCTCGTCTCTCGCTATGAATCAGAGCAGAGGATCTGCTGCCTGCCCTGTCCTTGGACCGCAGCTGAGCAAACACTCAGCACCCCCTGCTGTAACCCCCTGGCACAGCAGGAGAGCCTGGGCTCCTGTCCGTGAGGAACACACTTCTCTCAACGTCCTTTTAATGCCCAGCTGAGCTCACTTTGAATTACAGACTATAGGTCTCTGTGTGCCCATATCCACGCTGGGAGCAGCACACTTGGACGTGGTGATTTGCCCAGGCTTCAGGAGCTGCTTGTGCTGGGAAACATCAGGAGTGATAGAAAGCTGTTCTCAGGATGAACACCCAATTCTGCATCCTGTTCATTTTTATAGGTGTTTTTGCTGTGAATAGGCAGCAAGATTAAATGCTCTAATTTCTGTGGTGCACTTGGAATGCAGGCAGGGATACTCTACAGTTTCACGAATAGGGAAACTCCCAGAGAAGAACAGTGACTTGGGACTACAAACCTTTCCACTTCTAGTGTTGTGAAAAACATAGGAATGGACCAGAACAGCATAGAATAGTATAGAAAAGATCAGAATAAAAGCAAAACCTTTGATTTCTTACCTGTTCAAATGCATTTTAACTTCTGAGAATGTATTTCCTCTTTAAATGGCAAGAAAAAGTAGCCCAGAGAAGCACATGGAAACCTTAGGAAGGATTTAAAATATTCCATCTGTGAAACTGTTTATGATTAAAATATTGACACCAAATCAATAAACCTATGAAATTTTACCAAAGATAACTCTGCAGTGGTTGCAAAATTTTGTGGGATAATTAATATTGGAATAGTATGAACTAATTTAAGCATAGTATTAACAATGCATGATTAGAATTTGAAATATTTTTTTGGCAAAATCATAAGAAAAGACACTTAATAGAGATGAGCATTCTGCTTTCTCTTGGTTCTCACATAAGTATGTGCTCTCCAACTTCTTTGGGCATTCTTCCAGCAAAGAAAGCCCAAACAGCTCTTTCTGTTACAGGAGTTGCTGCTCTCAGGGACTGAGCCATAGAGACTTTTGTTTGTGATAAAATGAATGGAACTGGAATTTGCTGCAGGTACATGTATATTTCTCCTGAAATAGCTTGAGGTTGTGTTTAAGCCCATTATAATTTTATTGAGGAATTGTTTCAGTGTTTAATATAGGAATTTGTTTATAGATTTAAATATATTTCCACACAGAATCTCTTTAAAAATAAGATGAAGCAAAAAAGTAGGGGTTTTTTATATTATGGGTTCATATTGCTGATCTCAGATGATATGCTTATTTATCCTCTCCTGTGTGAGATCAAAGCTTTCTTTGTGAAATATATCTGTGATACAGAAAATAGAATAGCACAGCAATAAGAGTAGAATGTCTGATCCCCACTACTGTAATCTGGACCCCCAAAGAAATCCTCACCTTGTGAAAATGCAGCTTTAAATAGAAGCAATGTTATTTATGATGCTCACAAACAAGCCCACTGGAAGTCAGGGAGCAGCCAAGATAATATCAGTCTCTCACAGGGTAGATATTAGCCAGAGCTGTATTTAAAATTATTTCTAATTGGAGTGTGATTCTGCATATTTTGTACCCCAATGCAAATGCAGTATGCAGATAAGGTTCTTAAAAAGAGATGTTCAGAGCAGCAGACACTTGGAAAACACAGAGTGTGAAATCCAGGAGCAGTTGGTTGATAATTTTCTGTATTTTCTATGGTTTTTATTGACCCACGATGATTTGATCCTTTATGAGAGAAGACACAGCCTCACTAGTATTCCCTACTGTGTGTGGGACCCACTCTGTGCGGACTGCTGGGTTTTGAGAATTAACAAATGAGCTAAATGAGTGCAATAAAAATAAATCAGAGATGGTGCATTGCAAAATGGGCTTTGTTCATTTATTTCTGACATGAATGGTTTAGTTTTAATTATTTATAATCCTTCACAGTGCATTGTTAAATGTTCTGCAACATATTTTGTAGAAGTAATGAAGTTTTTGAAGTAGCAGAGCACAGTGCAGCTCTCACACCAGCTGGGTCTGGTGGGGACTGAGCACTGCAGGAGGAGAGGGACACGAAGGTGCTGTTTGCTCCTGTTTCTTGTGGTGTGGAAAAAACTGCACTCCCACACTCTGATCTGGACATTTGGGGTCCCCTGGTGCTGTCAGGTGGAGGTGGCGCATCAGGTGCAGCTCCAACCCGAGCACCCCGAGCTGGCACTGTACGGGTGTTGTGCTTAGGAGAGCAAAGTTGCTGCTCCTCCTGGCCAAACCTGGGAGCTCTCTGCGTGGCTGAATAAATCAGTGTCACACTTGCAGATGGCACAGGCACAAGTAACACCAAGGCAGCTGAGGGAGCTGCACTGCTGCTCCTGGGGAAGATAAACAGGGACAGCAAAGGCTGCGAGTGACTGAGCACATACGGGAAGGAGAAGTTTGAAACTGCAACGTGTGCACATTCTCTGGTTCCACATTTTCACATCATTGCCTGCTCTCTCAAGTTGGCACTGGCAGACAAATGAGGACCTGGGTTTGGAGGCAAAGATTTCTTAAATAACCACAGAGCTCTTTCATATGATTTTGCATGGGAACTAAGGAATGGAATTGTCTCTTTTCATGCAGGAACAAGGAAAAGAGTTGGGCACTTGGGGAGCAGGGAAAAAATTTCGAAAAGAACCAAGTGTGATAATTTAATCTACTGTAGATACAAAAGAAATGAGCTGAAGTATATTTTAATCCATCTTTCAATTTGTACAGAGACTTAAAGTTCACTTTTATTTCTGATTCTCTTACCTCCTGTGAGTTTGTAAACTCTGAAACCATTCCCGTCGAATTTTCTGCATTTCATTTTTAGATGAATAAAAAGCTAATGTATGAGATAACCCTCTCTGCATCTGTGTGGAGGTAATGGAAGATATCTGTTGGGGAGGGGGGTTTGATGCAACTTGCTCGAGGCGGTGAAAACAGTCACAGAAACTCACCACGGAGAGAATCTTTTTACTTTTCATGCAAAAACTCCACCTGAAACCCTCTCCTTTGCTCTGCGTGTGTCATTGTGTTGATAATAACCTGGCTAATGTCTTATCCTTGATGGGATGAAAGGCTGGATTTCACAGCTGTTTATGACACGTTTCCCTCTATTGATGGATTCAGCACTGGAAATAATGCAGAGAAATTAGTGTCTTCTTTTTCCCACTTTATGATAGCAAATGTATCAATACAAATGTGGAGATGCTATGCAAAAGCAATCAAGTTTAGTCTGGCTTTATATGTATGTAAATGTTTTATTTTTCTATAGTATTTATAGCCCTTTGCTGCAGCAATCATATTAATCTCTGATGACTTTGGGGAAAACCAGAAATGTTAATGAACAGCACAGCTTGTCTGGGTTCCAGGATCTTAGAATTTATGGAATATGCTTTGCAGTCTACTTTATTCTAATATCTTTCTCATGAAGCCCCTTTCCAGGATTAACACAGGATTGAAAATACAGTCCTTGATTCTGATCCTGCAGAGACTTATTAACGGCCTTAATTTTAAGCACTGATACTTCAGTAGGACTGTTCACAGTATGAAGAACCTACGTGAGACTTTGCAGAGCTGAGATCCAAAACACTAACTTTGCCTTAGTCTTCTTCTTAATTATCACAGTGCACTATTGCCAAGGACAATTGCCAGCTGCCTCAGTTACAGGGAGCTGCAGAGCAGCAGGTTGTGTTTGTGCATTGATCCTACAGTCTCTGACTTCACAACCCTCTTACCATCCAGTTACAGAACCTACAGACAATGAATATTCTGATTTTCTTTTATTCTCTTTTGCTCCATGACAGAATGAGTTACTCTTTGCTTCTGACCATTCCAGCAGCACAGCTGGGTGCTGCCTCCTCTTCCTCTTCTTTTCCATCCACAGGAGTGTTGAGTATTCATTAGAAAAAAGAGCAGTGCTATCATATCCACAGCTATCTCCTCCTTCAGAAGCCTCACAGTGGGTTAATCTAAATTCTGTAACCAAAAAGAAGCAGCTGGGCTTTGTAGTGCCCCTTTCTCTGCTCTCAGGGTTGTGCCAGAAAGAATCTGTTCTTACTGCATCACCTTCACCCCCTCACAGCATGTGGAGACATTCTGAATTCAACTGAAAAGGATTTATATGTCTTATTCTAGAAATAAGATGTGCCCAGTGTCTATACCATGTGCACATTCCACTACATCTCCTGATAGTTGTCCCTATCAGCCCTCTTCTCTTCAAGGACAATGAGTTCCTAGAAGGTCTCCTGTCATGATCTTGCTTTCCTCTGGGCTTGCCAGAGCAGACATTGTGTTCCTGCTCCCCTGTTGCAAAGCTGCAGAGAGTTACATAAACAAATGTAGCCGTGCCTGGTACACTGCTTCACCCAAGTGATGTGAAGCTGAAGCGTTGCAGATGAGCCTGCAGTGCTTTTGTGGGGGTACCATGTAATGAGCCAATAAACCACACAGTTACTGCCTCCTCACATGGCATTTACTTTCTCCAGGGCAGGGAAAGCCAATCCAGGCTGAGCTGTAATGGTCTCCAGCAACTATAAAAGCAAAATGAAAAGTGACACTTTTCAACTCAGCAAAATATAAAAGTGAGTTCTCCTGCTCCACTCCTCTGAACACTTGAGCTTTTGCTCCCAGCCAGGCCTGTCAGTTTAGACTAAACTCAGCAAAGTGCAAACCTCTGCTGAAAGCACCGTATCGTCATCTTAATCTTTCTCCTCACTTCTTCTTGTTTGTAAATTCATCTTTATTAGGGCTTTTGGTACTCACTATCATACTTGTTTTGTTTCTTATACCTCAGGCATCCACAATGGTTTCTCATATGGAAGAAAGGTTGGACCTCAGTTTTAAGATAATAGGGATCAAGTTATGCTAAGTCTTATGAGGCCACTTCTTGTTTGCCTCTGGTGAGAATGTCTGTGGCTGTGCTGGAAAATTTCGAGTCCTGTTTTTTCTGCATGTGTAGATCAATTTTACTGAGCTGCTTCCTTTGGGAGAGGTAGTGACTGTTGAGAACCCAAGATGTAGTATTGTAGCAGTGTACAGTACTATTGATAGCAAATGTCTCTTTTGCAGCTGTTGTTGAAAGCAGAACACTACCACAGTCTTTAGAAATGTAAACTAATTCCTGGTCTGTTTAAAGAAACCAGGACAAAAGCTCCCCTTTGTGTATCTGTGCTTTCAGCATTACTGATCCTTCCACACCTGCTCAGCAGCCTCTTCCACCAGCACTCCATGTCTAAGGTCTGGTTTTCCCTTCTGTCCTTTCACTTTCATCATCTCAAGTGCAATGTTCATGTATGATTTTTTTATTCCCTTCAGATTCAAGCTTTTTTATTCCCTTCAAATTTCAAGCCTTCTATTCTTCCTTGCTGTCATCTCTATTCTTCTCTCTGAAACCATCAATTACCAGAGTATTTCCAAGGAAGATCTTAGGCCAGTGACTGATATACAGTTTTTTGACCAGAGCAGTGTTCTGTGTGTATGAAATCACTTTTAAGACAATTTCATTACCCTTCCATTTCCATTAGGGCTTTTTTGGGTTTTTTTTGTTTCTTTGTCCATACAGAACTATGGAGAGCTGCAGCTTTTGGCCAGCAGATCTTCACCACTAACAGCTTTTGTACTTTTGTCTTTGCAAGAGTTAAGTCTTCTGAAACTTATGTGCCCATCTTCACTGCCCCTCTCTCATCTCCAAACCCTTTTTCCTGAATTACTTTGATTACATCATTGCTTGGTTACTTTGGTTGTATTTCCAGACACAGGCTATGTCCAAATGTGAAACATTTTCTAGACCTTCTATATTAAACAATAAATGGGAAAAAAATCAGATTACCTGTTTAAACTTCTCAGACATTTTGTGAGCATCTTGCCTCTAGCAATGACCATTTAGGTTCTGTAAGAACAGAATAGGATCAAGGTTTCAGGAATGTTTATAGGAAACCCATTCCCTGCCATGTCAGTGGAAGACCAATGATTTTCCGAGTAGCTCTCAGCCTTCATGACAGCCTACTGTCGATGTGTTAAATCTCTTAAGACCCAAACCATCTTGTTCAAACACTTGACTTTTCCCCTGGGAAGCTTGCAGGGCCAGAAATGGATTGCTGACCATTCCTGAAGGAAGTGTCCTGTCTCGTTCATTAAGTGGATGATGCTAAAAAACCTTGAATCACCTATTAATGAGTGATTAAACACAGTGAGAGCAAATACACTGTGTGCATGCTTTCATTTCTCATGCTCAGAGAAATGCAATAACCTAAGGTACAAGACAGGCATGACTTCTGCTCAGGAGAAAAGCAGGCCAGGCCCTAACAACAGAGAGGTAATTAGCTAAAGACTGGCTGGTGGTATATTTTGAGAAAGAATTCTTTTGTTGTGAATAAATTTTCAGGATTAGTGTGAGTAGCTGTTAAATTCCTCAGCTATATTGGTGGAGAGAGAGAGCTCAATAGATCCATGATAGAGTAGAGAATTTAGTTTGTTTCATGGTGTAAGGGTAAGAATTGGATACAGTAGTTGCAAGGGGAATATATCATTCCCTAAATCCTGATATAAAATGGTAGTTCCCTCTTTCTGTCAATACTCTTAAAATTATTGCTTCTTTGTCTCACTGAAAGTCCAATTTAGGAGTCACTGGGGTTTCTTAAAATTTACAGGTTTCACTCACTGGAATTTTAAGCCTACAAGTTTATAAGCAGTTTTTCATATTTTGGTGAGCCAAAAGAGGATAAATGCATAATTTCATATCTTTTCAGAAAGAGACAATATGGTTTCTTTGTTCTCTCCAAAACTTTTTAGACTCTTAAATAAGTCTAAAGCATTATGCAGTGCTGTAAATTTTAGACATTTTTTTCAGTTTTATATGAAAGGACTGTTCTTGTCTCTCTGTCCTTTCTCTCCTTTATACAAAATACAGTGTAGGCATATTTCTATGAATGAATGGGGGTCAGTAAACTCAGCAGTGGTCTGGTATGTTTTACACAAGAATCAGTGATTAACACATCAAACCAGATAATTAGTGCAATGTCTCATAAAATCAGGCTTCAGTTTTATTAGATATCATTATCTATTAATGTAATAAATTCAAGAAGTTATTAAAATCGTGGCAATTTAGATCTACAGATAAAAACCTGGACCTATATGTGCTTGAATTAATTTCATTTCCATTACTTATTTTGAGATGGGTTATCTGCATTCTATTACATCAGGTGCATCAGAAGTAACTCCATGAATGATAAGTTAATGTTTGTTACAAATTTCATGGCCTATAATGAGAGTGGGTATGTGGGCATTGGAATGAAGGGAAAGTCCTATCAATGTAAAGGTATTAAATATTCTAACACAGACTTGTCATGCAGTGAGAAAGCACAGCTTCCAGAAACCTACACTATTGTTTCAAAGAAAAATATTAAAAATTCCAACCCAGGTATTCATTTATGGATCAATAAATAGCAGTCATATATTTTTATGGCTATGTTTAATCTCACATATGTAAAATGTGCTGTGATATATGACCACTATTTATATGCATCCTAAGAACTCTTCTGCAGGAATTCAGAGTCCTTCCCTTGGGAACTACACAGTTACAAAGAAAATGAACAAGAGATCTTGGGAGAACAAATACACCTAAAGATGAAAAAATAATTTAAGTAGCAAGTCATAGAGAAATCCCACATACTGATCAAGTGGGACATCAAGATTTCTGTCAGCTCAGTCACAGGGGCCAGTTCAGTCTCACAGGCTGTAAAAACCTCTGAAGAACTCTCCACTACCTGCTGCTGCTTCTGCCCTCTTTCCCTTGCTTGGAAAATATTATATATTCCTAGCCTGCCTCAGAATCCTCTGCTTTCAGCAATGATCATTGCTGTTTTGGCAGAATAACTCTGAATGTGATGTTGGCTAAGTCTTGTTCCATTTAAGGGAAACAATAAGGAGAAATAAGGCATAGCATGGTAATATCTCAGTCTGACCTCTGGGATCTGATAACTTTTCCATCAAATTACTGACTTAACCCAAGTTGCTTTTGGCAAATTCCCTTTTCATAAGCTTATCTCTGTTCTCCTCCGTAGGGAACCAGCTCCTGTTCCTGCAGTGGAGCCACATTTATGTAAGGATGGCTTCAGCTTCCAGCTTTGGGAACGTGCAGCTGCTGTGGTCTGGCAGAGATGGATCTTTCTGTGACTCAATACAGGAATTCTTGTTTTTCTAAGGTGTAGTGATGATATGCTCACATGGAGTTTCATACTCTGGTTTTGACACATTTATGTAACAGTTTTAAGTTCAAAGGTGCTGTGGTTCTCTTTACAGAGGAGGAGAGAGAAGCACTGGTGGATTCTGTGAATCATGGCAGATGCAGAAGACCTGTAATGAAAGGTAAAAATCCTTAACTTCCAGGTCTGTGTTGCATTCACTGGATATTTAAGCTATGGAAAATCTCCCTTGCCATTCAAACTAAGTGGATTAATATTTAACTCTTGGTTTAGAAATTACATTGTTCATATTATTAATTAACCCTAGCTTTGCTATTTCTATGTGGTATCTTAGTGCTCTCAGCACAAGTTTTCCTCCTTCTGACCTTTTGTAGAATCTGTATAGATTTAAAAAGATAAAATGTTGAAGAATGTGTGCCCTTAAAACCCTGTAGTTGTTTTCAATTTGTCTCTATTAAAATATGCATTCTTTTAATTGGTATAAATGCTGACCTATAAAGAAGACAAGAAACATTTCCAAATTCAAACAAACAAACAAAAATAAGTAACTCACCTCCCCTGGCATCTACTAAATTTCAAGTTTGATAGATTATCCTTCAGATTCCAGATATGTTAAATCCCTCAGTCTAATATTTAGAATAGATATTGACAGTGCTACTATCACATAAATGGGAAAAGATTACTTTCTGTTTTAAGCAAAAGGTGAGATGTGAGACTGATTAATTTAGTTAGAAAAAAAATGTTAACAGATGTTGTTGAACTAAAATAATTTTTTTCCAGTATTTGCTCTGGTGACAATGATCTGAATTCTACCAGTGCTTTTTTTTCAATAATAGTGATTGGATTTCTTCCTGTCCCTCTTTATTTTAAGAAAAAAAAATTGTTTTAGAACTGTCTGCCTTGCTCTCTTAACTTTTTCTAGTTGTTGTTGTGGTGGTTTGGTTTTTTTTTAAATAGACCATAATATTGAACTGTCTGAAAAAATTTATTTTTACCACGTGTAAGGGAGAGGAAATATTCCTTTTCTATCTCTCCAATACTTTGCCTCATCCATTGAGGATGGATATGAATATATAACTCATTGGTTGCTGTGAAACTAAATCATTTGTCTGGAAGGTTTAAAGATCCCTGGATGTTAAGCCCTATGGACATGTAATTAAGAACATATGGAAAATCATAAGCACCTGAGCTGTGGCTCATGCCCAATTCTGATGAATCATATAATTGTAAGGGAAAGAGAATAGTTGGAATAACAGCTAAATTAATTCTGACTCTTCTGGAGAGAGCATCACAGAGTCTGGAGTTTCCCTCCCTTTGGCTTCAAGAAGGGGCAGAATTGGCCACAGAATTCCAGAACTTTAGAATCCCAGACTGCTTTGGGTTGGAAGGGACCTTGAAGTTCATCTTGTTCCACCTCCTGCCAGGGGCAGGAACATCTCCCACTATCCCAGGTTGCTCCAAGCCCTGTCCAATATAATCTGGAACAATTCCAGGCACGGGGTAGCCACAGCTTCTCTGGGCAACCTGTGCCAGGGCCTCCCCACCCTCACAGAGAGGAATTTCTTCCCAATATCCCATCTAAATCTACCCTCTTTCAGCTTAAAGCTATTCCCCTTTTTCCTATCAAAAACCCAGGTCTGGGTTCTTTGCTTCGGTGCAGGACTTGTCTTTTGTGCCATGGATTGTGAACTCAGATCCCAGAATGGATTTGGACCCAAATTTTCCACAGTGGATGAATATGCTAACAGGTGACTGGGATAAATCCCATAATACTGTCAAACTTGGCAGAGACTGTACATTTTGTGCAATACCACGTAAGCCCACCACTGTCAAATGAAAGAGGGAATTTAATGCTCTCTGTTCCCCTCTGATATATGTTTGGCTGTCATCTTATTTCATAGTTGAGGCAATTGAAACACTGTTTAAATGTGTATCATAAACCTATAGATGAGAACATTTCCCTGCTGGATTTAAACCATTACCCCCAAAGGTGTTAAAGAAACCACACTGTGTGTCACTTTTTAAGATCAAGGGGCATTTTTGATGTTAATGCCTAGAAAAGGCAGATGAACACTAACAGCTGCTTATGCACAGGCTGGTGAATTGAATAGGGAAATACTTCTGTTCTGGAAGTCAGATCTCCAGAGAAAAATGATAAATTGTGAGCATCCTTAAGTAAGAGTGATAGTCTCTAAGGATAGTTGAGCAAGGCTGATAATATAAAATATGTAAAATGGGGAAAATATTTAATACTTCTGTTTCTCTGCTCGAAGGAGTTGGAAGGGTTGTGTTAACAATATATACGGCGCTGCTGTGCTCAGGCATGCAGGAGAAATGCAATATATTAGTTCTCAAATCAGTAGTTTGTGAAATGCGTTTCTGGTATCCAGGGATTTTCAGGACTGTTACACTGATAAGGAGTCAAGGGCAGTCTCCTCATGGGCTGGGATGGCTCTCTTGGGAGAAAAAGGGAACAGAAGAAAAGGAGCAGCAGATTAAGAGCTGGACATCTTAGTGTTTCTTTACTTCCAAATGCTGATTTTTTTTTTTACTCTTCGGTTTGCAGATATTTAAAGCTCTGCAGCAGCTTCAGTTCTGACTTAGAGGTGATGAATCACCTCTTTAAAAAGCCTTCTGTAGGAAGTTGTGTACAAGGAGAACCTTACACCGAGGGAAGTTTATTCCCATAGGAATTATATGTGATTCCTGTGGGACAGAGAGAAGGAGAAAGGAGAGAAATTTTCCCTGTGGTCCCCAGTAACGATGTTCTGGTATAAAAGTCACCCATGGGAGAAATGTGTAGGAGGCCAGCAAAAATGGGAGGAATATCTAAGATTCCAAATCTTCTCCACTGGCTGATCACCTAATAGAATAACCTTGAAATTTTTCTGGCTTTTTAATGCAAGGAACCCAAAGTAAAAGCCTTGAGGAAGGGAAAGTACAGCACCACCAAAGGATTTAAAATGCAACCTCATTCAGGTTGTACCAGCAGGGCTCAGATCCTGCAGAATTAGACCAATTGGAAGGAACTAAATATATCCTTTTTTTCTGAAGTCTCTGGGAAAGAGGGAGACAGCAAACATACTAGGTGTGTCCTTGCAGGGGACTTTCAGGTGAGAGGAGTTCCTTTGAAAGCAGAGGTACAATTTACTGTTTCCTGAACCAAGTTTAATGAAAGAAATCTGAGCAGCTGTAACCAACAGCAATAACAAAAAACCGTTTATTGTTTATTGTTACCCCTTAACTGGACAGCTTGTTAAACTGAAAGTCCCAGTAGAATTTTTTTAAATTATCATTGTTATAAAAAAATAAACAGAGGACAGAGACGGGTATCTTTTTGAGGCAATTCCGTTTTCTCACCCCCCCCAAAAAAAATTAAAAAGGAATATTTCTTACTTAGAATTCTACCAGTCAGGTTTCTAGACCCTGCATTTGGGCCGGGAAAGCCCCTGGTTCAAACTGCAGTTTTTTGCTGTATTTTAGGTGATGCATCTAAAGTTTTTCATGTTTTCTGGCTGCCTAATGGTAGCATATTTATTTTCTTCACTTACATTGTGTGAAACACATAACTTCAGTCTGCCAGCCTCAAGGAACTGCAGCCTCACCATAACACTTTTTTTTTATTGCTTGAGAGAATTTTTTACACCTGAAAACTCGGATTAAGACTGTAAATTCTTTTAAAAGAGAGTTGATACTCAGTTACATGTGGCTTTGTGATTGATGACTGTATCCTGCTCAGCTAATCTCAGTTTGCCAGTAAACCCTTTATGACTATGAGAATTTTAGGTTCTTTGATTTCTATGATAAATTCCTTAAAGCTGCTCAGGCTTTGCTGGATAATTGCTTCATCTCTGTGGTGTCACTTTAAACCCAGGGAAATGTGGCATCTTCTTTAAAACAGTTACTGTATTTTTTGGTCTGTTTGTAATCTACAGCATTAAACAAAGCAAAAGCAGAAACAGGAACAAATGATACCTAACCCCTTGCTTGTCTCTGTAAGGCAGTTTCAGAGTGTGCTGGCTGATACCCTGTTTGCTAAAGAAATCAAGGACAGAAGAAGAAACCTATAATGAGACTTGGTGAGTTTTGATTTGAATTTTTAGCATGTTTTTCCTTTCAGGTTAGGAACCATGTGTGGAAGATCTGTGATTTTAAAATTGAAGTGAAGCCACGAAGCCTCCTGCCAGCAGAGTCCGTTTCTCTGGTTGTGCTTAAAATGGTTCCTCTGTTGCATGCACAAATCAGCTTCCTCTGTGAAAGCAGCAGAAAGCTCAAGTCAAAAGTGACTTGTATTGGTTTTGATGGCAGAATTGTAGGCCATGATTCTTACAGCTCTGTTTCACAGTTTTCCCCCAAAGTTTCACTGACTTTCCCCCGGTCAGAAACTGCAGAATCTCACCTGTGCAGTTGTCGCATGGAGAGATTTTTGGCTGCTCACAGCAAGAGGTTTTCCTGTACCTTGTCACATGCAGCTCCAAGTTAGTTCAGCCGTGAATTTTGGTAAAGCTGCAAAAGAATACAAGTAACACATGACAATGTAGTGCTCACTGGAAAAAAATTGGTAGAGGCGTAGCAAGTCCTGCTATTGCTTAGCAGGAGACAGAAATTCCTGCCTGCCTTAATCTTTGAGCTCTTGATACAGAGAACTGGAATGGCTTCCAGAATCCCTTTCAGAATATCCTCATGGATAAACTTAGACCCTCACCAGTCGAGGTACAGTTACAAACATGTGAAATTAGAGAAAAAATAAGGGAGGATTGGAGCAGAGCTGCCCACCACGTTTTGGTGCACGGAATATATTCTGAATCCTTACAATTTTTGCAGGCTTCAGATTTTCAGTTTGGTAAGAACAGTTTATGTGTTATTATAGCAAGACTTTGAGCCATGTGCTTTCTTTATTTTCTTTACATTTCTTCCTTTCACTGTGTCACCTCACTTCCTCTATTCTGCTCTTTTACGCTGCTCTATCCTTTGATAGTTTTTCCACTGTTCTTTTGTACTTACTTTCCATTTGTTGTGTTTTTCTTTATTGCCTGCTGAATACTTTTTCCTTTCTTATTCTCTCCCTCCACTACTGTCATCATGCTTTCCCCCCACACACATTCCTAAATTATCTATCATAGCTCGCTTATGCTTACATTTCTAGTGTTTCTGATTTTATTTCTGTTATTTTCTCTCAGGAAATAAACACATGCCCATGCCCATATAAACATAGTTGTTTTTTTCTAGTCACCCTCAAATAAAAACTGAACCTTGCAAAAATCATGAGGGAGCAGAAGGTATTCCAAGCAGCAAAACCTGTGGGTGACACTGCTCAAATTCCCCGTTATTGTTCCTGTAATTTGATGTGTTTGCACTTGTAGCTGGACTGGTGATCACCCTTGCACACTGGCATCCTTATTACACTCATCTTTTCTTTAAGGGCTCTTCTCTCTGTCCCTCACACATCCAGGATGTGATTTCAGCTGTGCACATCTGCCCAGTGTAAAGGTAAAACCTCATGAGTGACAGGGAGTAGAGCTGTACCTGTGCTTTGTACCAGAACCAGCACACCACGCAAGGGGTTCAGGCTCAGGATCCCTCAGCAGGGTGGCAGCAGCACTGAAGGACGTTTCTAGAAGTGATGGTGACTCCTGGTCCTGAAGGAGAGCAGCAAGGGCAGGGACTGAGTGACTTTACTCTGGTGGGTTTGGCTGTAGGGAGGCTCCTGGTCACAGCCTAGAGGTAAATGTCTTCTGTGAGACCCAGGAGAGCTGGGTTTGCATGTTGGCCTTAAGCCTGGAATCCAGCATTGAAGCAACACAAGATACTGCAGCTTCTTTGCATCAGCAAAGACTCCCTTTGGAAAACATATTGTTTAAAGCATCCTTCAACTGTAAAATAATCTGATGTATAAAGCAAACCTTGTTGACTACACTTTTAGCAAAATAAGCTATTAATAAAATAGATGTTTTCATGAAAAACCTTTGAAACCTTGGGAAAACCCAGAACTCCTTCTGCCTGGAACTGTTGTTCTTGAAACTGTTTTCTTCAGATCATTCTGTTTTCTCTCCCACCTGCTTTCTACCAGCAAATGCCCTGAGACACCAGGGCTGCTGCACTGTGCTGGCAGAGGCACAGCACCAGCCAGGCTGGCATTAAACATATCCCCTTGTGCCCCGAGGAAAACATGCCCTGGAAGTGTGTGGAGCTAGAAATGAGGCAGTGGAGACAGGCTGCTTTTCGTGCCTGAGCCGGGTGTTTGTGTTTGGGTCTCCACCTCTGCTCTTCCTGGGGAAGGGGCAGCGGTGCCTCCTGATTTGCCTGCCTGGTGCGACAGGGCTGTGCTGTCACCTGCCTGCAGAGTCATTTGCAAACAGGCCCTATCGCTGGGGAGCAGAAATGTGTTTTTTTCAACCCGAAGCAGATTTATAGTCTGGTTTCCTGTCAGATCTTTGCATTTTCCTTCTCCGCCCCTCCCAGTCTCTGACACACTTTTTCTTACTTTCTGTGTGGCTCTTCGCTCGTTCTGCCACCAGTGCCCCAGCTTCTTTCATTCCTGATTCTCCCGAAACTTTTGTGGTTTGGGGGCCAGGGGGTATTTTACTTCTTGTCTTTCCTTTACTTCTTCAATAGCTGCAGAGCTCAAATAACCTCTCCAAGACTCCTGGAGAGACACTGCCAACTGCATGGAGGCGACGTAGAGAGTGCAGCGTGCAGCAGCTGCAGCGAGCCGGTCACTCATGAGCACCCAAGGTAAGGAGAGCAGCTGGCAGAGCAGCTCCACCTCCCTGCTGCCTACCACAGCACTTGGCTCTGATCACTGAAAGTTCCACTTTCACACTTTGTGCGTTGATATTCAAGAGTTTCCTTGAAAATGGTTCCATTCGTGCTTTCCTTGCCCTCAGCAGGTCTGGTGCTTGGTGTGCGCCGATGCTTGGAGCCCAGGGTTCAGGGAGCAGAGGGGCTGGAGCTGGAGGTGCAAGTGGGCACTGGGAAAGAGAGTTGATATGGAGGTCTAGAGAGGGGACATGAAGGACAGATCATCAACACTGGTCTCCAGGGAATTTCTGGTTCTGCCCATAGTGTGTTGTGCCATTTCTTTAAATCTCTTCACTGAGATTTATGCTTTCTGTTAACTAGTAAAATCCTTCTTATTTGGTTTTCTTCCTCTTTTTATTTGTTCTTCTCACTTCCTTTTTTCTATTCTCAACCCTCTATTTCTTATTATCTTTCTCACCATCTCTTTATGCCTTTTTATGCCATCAAGAGTATTTTCTGTGTGACAAATATTTCCCTTCTCCGTTCCTTTCCTTTGCCTCTGCCTTCTTTCATGCCTGTGCAATAGACTGTACATCCTCCCTCAAGTTCTTAGTCTCTCCCTCCTTCCCCTCTGTCAGTTCCTTCTTGCTCTTGTGTTCCCCTTTCCCGTTGTTCCTCCAGCTTCACACATGCACTCCTACTTTCTGCTCCATCCCCCCTCTCCTATGTTTGCTGCCCTGGCAAGATCCTTTTGTGAGATATTGCGCCTCCACTGGGCTGTCCTTGCACACACATCTCTTTCCTGTCATTCCCTTCCATGGATATGTGCAGGATTTGCATATTTACTATTTTGGGGAAGCATCCAAAAATAGGAGACTTTCACACTTGCATAGCTTCCTTCCAGTGCCCAGACTCATATTTAGTAATTCACAACAAATGACCACTGTCATCCTGTCCCTGTTTCTTTCTGTCTCACAAACAGCATTTTCTAACACCTGTAACCCTCTTTGTCTTCCTCTGCACTCTCAAACAGAGCCTGCTCTGACTTTGTGTATTCTATCCCTTCTCTTTCTGCCATCCCACTCCTTCCTACCTCCTTACCACAACTCTCCACCAGGTTTCTCTATCTGTTTTTATCTTTTTATTGCATTCAAACTGGGAGGAACTGCTGATTCAGCTGGGCTTGCACTGCTGCCTTATGATCCCTGCTGCCTGCCTGCAGGGGAACCAGAGGAAGTATTGCAGTCTCTCAGCTCCTCTTTCCTCTGCAGAATATGCAACCTGAGCAGAGAAAGAGCTTATTGATGGGACTGAGGGTAGATGAAAACATGAGAGAGCACAATGCAAAATGCCTTTGGGAAACTGTAAAAAATAGTTCTAGTAATTCATAAGTCCTTTTACTAAACTTAATAAACTTCTGGAATTCCTGCCCCACAGCAGAATTTCTGATTTGACACTGGCATAATTTTTGTCCTTTTGATTCCTATGGGATTCCAAGTCCCAGAGGTAAAAGTTCTCAACTCCAGTGTTGTAGTGGCAGTTACTTTTCTACTGGGATCTGGAAACAGCTCATGTCTTTAATTCCACACATATTGGTGAGTCACCAAGATCAGACATGGCTAAAAACTGCATCCAAGGACAATATCTGGGATTATTCCTTGCTTAAATTTGTATGCTTTGAATCAGATATGACAAATAAGTGCATTTCTTTGATGAAGCTTTTTAGCCTCACCTTCCTGAGCAGGACTATTGAGACTGAAGATTTATTTCTATGGATGTTCTGGTGTGGTCTTTTGGGAACTGAATAAGGTTCACTTATTAAACTCAGCTGAATTAATAAGAGAATTATTATGTGGGAGAATTCTCATAGCAATCTGTCTGGCTCTCTGAAATTGTCCATCTTCTTATGAGTGAAAGGAGCTTAAATTTTTATGTTTGCAATTATAAGATATCCTTTCTGATTCAGAGCTAGAAAACTGTGGCCTTTGAGCTGTGAGCATTCTCTTCTGAATACAGAAACAGGTACATTAAAATATCTTTGCCTTTTGGAACTTGCAAAAAGTCCACAAGCCTAGAACAATAAAATAAGAGATGCTCATTTTATACATTCAGGTCTAATATGACTTTCTTACTTTGTTGCAACTCATCTTGTGATGGGAACAGCATTTTTATTCCTTTGAGTCATTATACAAAACTTTTGGATTTTGTGCCTTGTTTTGTCAGTATTTTTTGCCCCTATTACTGGTTATTTTTGTAAAGGCTCCCATAAATAAGTTGGCTGAGACAATATATCCTCTCTCTCTCTCCCTGCCTCCTTTTTCTTTTGGATCACATAGTTTGCTTGTGTTGAGTTAAAAATGGACATTGTCAAAGGTGTGTTGAGACATTTACAAGGGGACCTGAAGACAGAAATCTCATTTTTGTGAGTGTCTGTGTCCAGCTTCTTGAATCATGTGTCTGGCAGAGGAGAAATTTGAGCAGAAAAGAGCCTGGAAATTTTCTGTCCTCCTCAGCAAATTGCTGTATCAATAGAGCCAACCCCAGAACAGAAATTCAGAATCACGTGTTTGACTCCCTGTTCTTATGCAAATAGTTACTTCCATAATAAAAACTTCAATAATAAACTTTCTTAATAAACTTTCAATGTGAGGGAAAAGGAAGAACTGTCTGACCGCACGTATCTGTTAGAATTAAAGATAATTTAGACCTTCTCTAGGAGGATGAATCCCAAATAACTGGGATATGCTGAAGATACCAGGATGCCATATACCAAATGACCTTGGTTTCTATACAGTTTCTTGGTGAAAGTTTTCATCAGATAGATATATGGGATGATTGCTCACAGAGGATGAAATTTATAGAGATCCTTAGCTACCCACTTGTTAGCAGATGGCTCGACTCTCTCTTTGATATTGAAATACACCTTTCATGAAATACGAATCTTTCACTTAGATATGGTCATTAAGTTGTGTAACTGATGGTGGAGTTTGACCTATGGCAGCTTTCTTTGGCAGTAGCCTCCATAGCAATCTAAACTTAAAAAGAAATATGGAAGTGTGCCTTGTGATTTTCAAACTGAAGGGTAAAACCATAAACCCCTCCAAGTTTGGTCAAGTTTCACCACTGATACTAGAGAAAAAAAATTTGTTTCTTGTCTATTTTGCCACTGCTGTCTGTAAGATTTGCATTTGCAGAACACTGTCTGCTTTGCTGCAAATCCAGCATCTGCAGTGAATCGGCAATTCCTTTTTCAGAACAAATGATGGGGTTTTACAGGTCTAGATGTAATAAGATTCTCCATCTCTCCCCTTCCTCCAGATTTTCTCTTAAGTGCTGCCTTCACCCTCTAGTTTGGGTCACTTATTTAATGGCAATGAACATTTTCAGGAAGGTAACCTTTCTGCTTGTGATTTGTTCAAGGACTCTGGAATTATAGTAGTTGCTGTCAAATGTATATAATTGGTGTCTGTGGCACACATCCAATGAGTGATAAAAGCTTCGTTGTCTCTGCTGCTTTAGTCTGTATTCTCTCCCTATATCACCCTCTCACTTCTGCTCCTCTCAGGCAAGAGGAGAATGCTGTGCCAGGCTGTTTAAAGTGCAGTTAGACAAAACAGCAGCTCTGCCAGATCCCCTCTCAAGGAGTGTCCCAGCTCTGGGCAGTGGGTTCCCTTGGCTGAGGTTTGCACACTGACTTGAGTTAAGCACGGTCTCCTCTAAACTTTGATTTCAAACACCTCCCTTTGCAACTTTCTGCCAAATATTTGGGCCCCAGGAAGAGCGATAGTTTGTGAGTACCATGAACTCACAAGCTTAATGTAACATTTTACCAGCGGGTTAGAACTTTGTACTTTCATATTCAAAAAGCAAATACACATTGCTAATAGCATCCAAAACTGGCAACATGTTGTTCACTGTCTGCTCCCAGTGCTGAACATATGAGGAGAATATTCCTGTAATGTTAGTCCTGCAAAACCTATTTTATCTTCAGGGCTGGATGGGGCATTACTTCCTAATGCTGTCTACTTCAGTGAATCTGCTAAGCAGCTCAAAAGGAGAGAGAAATTTGTCAAATCTCACTGGAAATCTATCAGAAATGTCAAATGAAATGTTGTAACATTCTGGTTTTGTCAAAAGGATAAATATATATACAGCTGTGTGTGTGATATTATTTGTAGTAATTGTTGCCTCAGTGAATTTCTCTGTGTGAAGTAACTTAGTGTTGTATTAAGGGATGTGTTTGTTCTGGTCCCTGAGGCCAGCTTGGCCTTAGACACAGGTACTTGGTATTTGCTCAAGTCAGCCCTGTTTTTTGGAGTTCAGGGGAGGGATTAGCTTCAGTATAGCCAAGGAAAAGATTCCCACTGGCCCTCTGAGCACTGGGTGTTTGCTGGAAAATTTTCCTTATGTTGTAATTGAGATGCTGAGGACCAAATGTAGCATAAGGTTTCTGTTTAAAGTGGAATAAGGATTTTTTTTTCCATCTGCATGCAGAAGAAGCTGTATGGTAGCAGTACATATATGGTTGCCATTAGCAGCTGAAGAATTGTTTCCACTTCATTTTTATAGCTCTGAATGTGTAGAAACATCTCCAATCTGACTGTGCCCTTACTTGAAATCAGTCTGAGTATACTTAATAGGTTGTTACATACATTTAATATATTTGAGCACAAAAATAAATTCCTCCAAGATTTGAAATACTAATAAAGATAGCTATCAAATATTTCCCTCTGGAGATTCTGAATCCTGATGAAACTGGGAAAACACCCAAAGGTTGTTTCAAGTCTTTTTACACCAAGCACATTTCCAAACTACAGTGAAAATGGTGATTGAAGCTTTTCTCTTTGATCATGAACTGAAAAATGATCACATTTGTAAGATCATTTGAAGGTTTTTGGCTTTTAACAACTCAATTCAAATACCAGTGACCTGCACTACTCGCTGACCAAATTGGTCCATTGCATGCAGTCTGTGCTTAAAAGATTCTTTCCTCCCTGCTTGCAGTTTTGTGTGGGTCCTCTCCAAAATCTCCTGGTGCATCCCAGTCTTTTACAAGAACAAGTCACAGTGTCTATCCAGCATCTGCTTCCTGCATCTCATTGCATGACTTTTTCTGAATCACGGAATTATTTAGATTGGAAAAGACCTTTAAGGTCATTGAGTCCAACTGTTAACCCAGCACTGCCAAGTCCAGCACTAAATCATGTCTCTGAGCACCATGTGAAGGTAGTTTACATTCCATATGGTTTTTGCAGTTTATTATGAGGTAGTTAGTGAGATCATCAAACTCTTTTCACTAATGATTTGCAGTGACTGAAAATAGAAAATTCCATTAATTTTTGCCACCTTCTTTAGTATTGCTGAGCTAATTTTTCCTGAGGGGAAAAATACAAGCTTAAGGTAAGCTTCTTCCCTGCTCCTACACTGCTAGTCTTCCTTCACAGTTCCTGCCAAAGCGAGTTGGAATAAGTCTCAAAATTTAATTGTTTAAGAACCTTTTTATGTGCTTCATCCTTCCAGTAACATATTCATGTATTTCCAGTTACATATTTTTCAGAAAGACCCAAGACTAACATGTTTTACTTTACAAGGTTTAATTTCCTTCTGTCTTTTATTCTCTCTTTTTTTTTTTTTGCTATTTATGCCATGAAAGATATCAATGTATTATGAAACAAAAAATGTCTAAACTTTTGTGTTAGGATTGAAAAGAATGTGTTTTCCTTTTGCTTGAGTTGTTCAAAAAAATTGAAGGAGTTTTACATTTCCCGAAAGGCTGGAAAAGCTGAATCTGTTGGGTTTTTTAATCCGCAAGTCTGTGGCCTGAAGAAAAAGTGATACTTGAATATTTTCATATGGAGTGTTACACTGCAGAATGGTGTTTTTGTGACTCATCCATATCCACAGTGAGAGCAGCATCCAGGCAGTTTTGCTGGATTAAACACTATTGACAGCAGCACCTTCACTGAATCACTGCCCAGCAAGGCTGCACACCTGGGAGAGCGGGGCTGGCTCCATACTGGCCTTAGAAGCTATGTGAGAATACTAGATCAGGAAGAATATTCCACCTGCAAGGAACAACTGGAAAATGCTTGGTCTGAGGCAGAAGTGATCAGAATTTGAATGCCCCTTTGAAGGCTGTGGATTCAGTGACAAGCTCCTGATACCTTGTAGTATGTGCTGCAATGCAGAAAAATGTAAACTCATTGCAACTGCATCATTGCAACATGATAATAGTGTAGAAATCCAAAGCTACTGGAGCAGGATAGTATTAGAAATCTTGAATGCATTTAGAAATTTTGGCTATTAGATAGCCAATGCCATCAGCACTTCAAGTAGAGTCTCTGCACAAAGGGACTGAACAGTAGAAATGATTTGAACATTCAAATATTGTGAGGAAAGAACATGAGAAAAGGCAGAGGGTGGTTTGTTACTGCTCATTTGGTCCTCACAGAACATCCCAAGTCCTCCCTCTCTTCGGCCTGACCAGTTTGTCTGACTCCCCTCGCCTGTCTTGTCTCCTTTCCTCTTCCTCTCTGATTCTGATTCCCAGCCTATGCATGGGAGTCCCATCAAGTGAGAGAAGGCATCTGGCAAACTCCTCTCTGTCCAGCAGACTTTAGAGCTGAAAGCATCACTCATCTCCAGTTTGTGACAGAGGGAGGTGAAGCACTGCACAAAGCCCAGCAAATGAAAAAAAGCCTGGCTGAAAACAGAGACGGGCCGTTGTGTTTTGGCAAGCTCTGAACTCTGTAAACAAAATCAGATTTTCATTTGGGCTATTCTTTTCTCTTGTGGAGAATGCTTCACACATACAGTTGGCTGTAGTAATGCAGGCTGTTCGGGTTGCTGTGCTGGGTTTCAGCTCAGAGCATCAGCTTCTGTGGGCTGGGCAATGCCACATCCTGGTGTTCTGTGTTATGTTGTCTGTGTCTAGAAGTAGTTCCTGCCCACCTCTCCTCTCCCCTTACGTGGAGGAGGCAGTGAACTCTGTAACCTCAGACCAGAAATTTGTTCCACCTTGAATTTGGCCATTCACAACCCCAAGATAAACTGAACAGCTTCTGCTGCCCAAACCAGCAATCCTTATTTCTTCCAGGGAAAACCAGTGGGTGGTTGAATGTGGATTCTGAGCCACCAGCTGGATCATTCTGTCCTGAAAAGGAACAGCAACATTTTTGGCAAAGTGCTAAAAGTTTGCATATAAGAATCCAAAAGGAGCATATGGCCATTGCTTTAAACTTGCCTTGTTCTTCAAAATATGCTTTTCCAGAATTATCCATTTCAGACCCTCTAACTGTGGAGTGAAAAAGTTTAATTCCCTCTTTTTTCCTTGCTAGAATAAATCACATCATAAATACCAGAAAGAAACAGAGTTATTTCAGGAATTTGAACTGGGGTAAGTCTCATTTACAAAGACTTCCATCACCACTCCACTGACAGTAGCAGGGACTGTGCATCAGTTGTTTGAAGGAAGCTGTAGGTCCCTGCTCAGTTCACCTCAACTCCACCATTCAGCACCAGCACTGCTGATAAAATGGGCAATGTTACCCCAGTCAGTCTTGGTGATAACATGGTGATAACGTGTCTGGGTGCGGCTCTGCCATTGAAAGTGTAACGTTGATATAAAACTGTCCTGACATATATAAGTAGCCAGGACCACCGCTAATAAACTGCTTTTTACCCCGGAGAATGCTGTCATTGAGGGCACTCAAGGGGCATGCCCACTCACACCCTTACTGCTGAAGCTCTTCTGGCAATCCAGGAGTTATTAATGATTGGTCGCTCTCAGGAAAGGTCCTGTAAACACTTCCTCCCACACTGATTGCTGTGAACAATTTCAGTGTGAGTGTGGGGAGAAAGCACACACAGCTTTGTGGTTACTGCAGTTCCCCAGCCCTTGCAGAGCTGTCCCACTGCATTCGTCTGTGTGGCACCGAGTCTCCTGTGCTGTGATGTTCTGTGCTCACTGAGGCAGCGAGTGGGGCACCAGGAGAGCCCCTGTCCCTGCCTCCAGCTCAGGTGACTGTGCTGCTGTGCAGGGAAAGGCACTCGTGGAACGCCCTCCTGCCCCTTGGGAGGGGGAAGCCAGAGCCGGAGCTCCCAGCCTCTCCAGAGCTCAGGGAGGAGGTGGCAGAGAACGCTCCCAGTTGACAGAATTCCACCCAGTAATGCCAACGTCAGTGCTGATGTCAGCCTGGGACACGGCTTCTAAAATTGCTAATAGTGGAAAGGCTGGATACATTTCTATTTGAAGAGACTTTTGAAATTCTCCATATGCTTAGTTTAAAAAAATTCCTTTAATCTTTCTGATGTTTGCAGTACCCTGGAGAATAATGAGAGTTCTTTTCTCATTTGATGAGTCTATTGCTTTTACAGGATTTGAAACACTTGCTGACCTGAGTAGCTTATGACAAAACAGGATTTTCAGTTCAGATCCAACTTGCTCTGCCTTGCTTCTTTTTCTAATCCAGAGTAAGCTTTATCTGTTGCTATTTTGTATTTCACATGGTGGGGTATCCTGATGGAGTAATTACTGCCACAGAGAGGATAGAAGGCCTTGCTCTCGGAGAAGGAAACCTGTGAAAACAGCCCATCATTCTTAAAAAATCTGAAACATGAATGGAGAAAAGCAGGAGTTAAACTGGCTCCTGCATAACAGTTGCTTTGTCTTACGCTTGATGTTCCATCCCTCTGCTTAATTCCTCAGTCTTGTCTTCCATGGTGCCTTCGTTAGCAATGAGATGCTAATTAAATTTCATATTTACGATTAGAAAATAAAATCATTGGACCTTTTTTAAATAGATTTTTATGAGTTTTGGCTCAGTTAGCTGAGTCAGCAGCATGGATTCTGCAAGGCTGAACTCACCGGCTTTGAAAAAAAAGATAAATAGAGCAACTAATGATGAAAGGAGAGTCTAATCTAAAACCTCATACAGTTTCTACACTGTATTAGCTTTTGAGCATAAGAAAAATAAATTTGTTTTGGTTCCTCTTAGAAAGTCATGTAGAAAGAACCCTTCTTTTTTTATGTCTCAGCTTTGAACAGCTTAAAATTTCATTTAATTCTTAAAATCTCAGTTGTGGCTGGAGACAATATGCTGAAAAGAGATTGATGCATCTGCAGTGTTTGTCATCACCTGTTAGCTAGCAAAACATTTATTTCACAGCTTAGAATTAGCACAGGAAAGCACTGGCACACAGCATCTGCCCTCTTCCCCATGGAATGTGCACTGCTGCAGAGTTTATACAACACCAGAGAACCAGAACTACTTAAATACTGCTGCCAGCCAGATTTATAGGTGCTATAGACAGCAGTTCCCTATTCATATAAAAATTAGCACCTCACAAAGCTTTAAAGGCCCATTTTTCCAACACCTAGAATTTGAAGAATGTTCCACTTGTGAGAAGATTTTTGAAAATGCTCAACTTTATTTTAAGTGTGTACAGAAGCCCTGATTTTAAAAAGTGCTTAACACTCAGCAGCCCTGTAATTCATAAGACCCCCTTATCCCACACTCCAAGGCAAGGCTGCAAAAATCTGGCAATTTATTTTGATGCTTAAATACCCCCTGTGCTCTTAGAAAATCTGACCCTAATTATGAGCTGTGCCCTGGAGCAGGAATGAGAAATAGGGGAAATCAATCCTCACGCGTGGGAGCCGTTTGCTTGTGCTCATCTTATGTGTAACCTCACCCTAGCCACAAATGCAACATTGCATTTAAAACAAAGGCTCTTCTGCACGTTCTGAAAATGATTTTGTTGTCAGCCTGTGCTAAGGAATTGTTATTCTTCAAGGCGTAAGTTAGAAGAATAAAATGAACTTCCCATGATTTTGAGTTGGTTACCACCCTTTGAACTGTTAAACATTTGAAAATCAGGGCTTGGGTGCAAATAATCCTGCAAATCTTGCTTTTGTAATGGTTTTTGTAGATGTTGTTTTAACAGCAGCTGCCCATCCTTAAAGGCTGGGATGCTCACAGGTGGAATCCTGGCATCACTTTACAGTTGTTATTTTCACAAATATTTATTTCCACAGTCAGCAGAGAATTCAATACAATTCTCATACTTCTTCTTACTTGACTCATAGTCAAGAGCCACACTAGGTGAAGACAAATAGTCAGATTTATTGCTATTTTAATACTTTGTCTCTTTGGTCTTTTAAAAAAAAATACACATTAACCATGAACTGAACCGGACAGAGTTTCCTGATGAGACCAGAGTTTAGTCTCTTCCCATGGTTAGTTAATTCTTTGGGGATGAATTTTCCACATGAAAGCTTTACAGTATTTTATTCCCTATCATCAGAGCAATGGGCTTAGTTATGGAGAGGGCAACAGAAGATGCTTAATTCCTCCTTGCAGTGCTTTGAACATAGAAAATATAGAATTGCCAAGCATTTGGCATTATCTTTTCCCCAAGATAGCAGGACAAGGTCATGGAGACATTACCACTACAGAAATAATGGACAGACAATGTGCAAACAGACCATTTTTCCTTTAGATTGCTACAGAAGTGACTCACAGGAGCTCTTCTGCAAGACAGAGAGCAAATTCTCTCTCTGTTTTCCAGAGATTGCTTTCCTGTTCTTAATTGCAGGTCTTTGGTGACAGGGGATGGCTAAGGAAACCCAGCTGGGTTCTCTGCAGGAAAAAAGGACTTGTTTGAGGTTCTCCTCAGGCCCTTGCTGCTCCATCCACAGCCCCCAACTCCCCGTGGCTGTGACAGCACTTCCTCTAAGACTTCCCTCAGCAGCAGTGTCACATTTGAAAGTTCTGCTCAGAAGAAAAGGGAAGTAAGGCAGCCCCCAGCACCTTTCTGGCTGCTATATATAGACTGCAAGTCGGAGAGGGAGGGTGGCGGGTGGAGGTTTCCGGAGCTGCATGTCACAGTCCCACAACACTGGTGAAAAAAGAGACAGGGCACAGAGCAAGAAGAGGAGGTGACCAGAAAGCACAAGCAGGGAAGATCTATTCATAAAACCAGCACAACTATTTCCATGTGCAAGGAGTAAAATATCAAGCTCCTTCTGATTCCTGGTGAGGGTTTGCCCTTCCTAGACCAGGCTGCTGTGATTTATTGTAGGCTTTTTCTCATCAAATGGCATCCAGTTGTCCTCTGTGTGTGTTGTGTGCTGCTGGCTGAGATGTTCCTGCAGCTCTGAGCAAGGTGCAAGGATTTGACCAATGAGCAGAGCACCCAGGACTGTGGCAGACTGTGGCTAGGAGTGGAGCTCACCTCTTGCAGTGAGGTGTTGGTTGTGTAAGGTATGTATGACATTGTTGCAGCTCCAGTGGAGCTACAGCAGAGCAGCCTGCTCTTTAAAATTAGAGTCTATTTAAAAGTAATGGTTACAAAGAGGTCAAAAAGAGTAATAAGGTGTAGATACCTGTTCTATCTAGATAACCTATGCATTACATAAAATGAGCAAAATAGGTGTGTGAACCATGGGAGTCATCACATTTAGAAGTCTGGCCATGTTTGATCCAACAGGATATGTTGGAAATTAGAAGCCAAACATAAATGGGTAAGTTTTCACAGAGCTGAACGGCAGCTGTTATATCTTTGCAGAGTATTTAAGATATTTAACTAAATCATATTCTCATCACAATCAGTGAATGCTGCTCTTGTAATGAGTAAACAGTTTGCATGGGTATTGTTTTTCATGTGTTTGGAGCAGCTTGTTAAGGTTGATCTTAAAAGGAGGGTTATCAGAATTGGTTTCTTAATTATTCTTTCTTTGTATTTTGTGCGTTTTTACTGGCTGTGGGATCCTTTAACTGTTGGAGTTATGTCAGGGGAGGTTTAGGCTGGGTATCAGGAAAAGGTTCTTCCCCCAGAGGGTGCCCAGGCTCCCCAGGGAATGGGCACGGTCCTGAGGCTGCCAGAGCTCCAGGAGCATTTGGACACAGCTCCCAGGGGTGCACAGGGTGGGATTTTTGGGATGTCTGTGCAGGGCCAGGAACTGGACTGGCTGACCCTTGTGGGTCCCTTCCAGCTCAGAAGATTCCATTGTTTTATGATTCTCCATATAGGTTTATGTCTTATTTTCCCACCATGTTATAAAGCCTGATATATGAAATATTATTTTCAAACTTTCCTGGGCCATGGTGAATTACAGTGAGATTATCTGACAGTATTCAAGATTGAAGTGTGACCTTTTCTGTTTTAAGAATGGCCTACACATTTACTGTCAGTTGTTTCCAAATCTGGAGATTGTTTCAGTGAGTGCAGTCCTCTCCTCGAATACATTGTGTTACCCTTTGACTGGAGATGAGAGTATCACCTAGAGAGGGTCATTATCTGACTAGATGGAAAGCGTTCTTCTCTCTATTATTTTTTTAAAACTTCTGTAATGCAAGAGTTTGTAGAAAATGACAATTTTTTCAAGAAACAGACTAAGTAGGAGTTTTGCTTGGCAGAGCTACAATTCTTTCTCTCTTCCTGATGTGAACCTGTATTAATAGAAGTGAAATGTTAACACTGATAAGAATCAGGCTGTCTGTGCCAGGGTTGTGCGGGTTTCATATGTACCAGTTAATGAACCCTTGTCCTTACCAGGTTCTTATGTAGCTCATTCTGTGGAGATTCCTCACAAGCACTGGCTCTCTGTGCCAAGGAATGTGCTGGATTCTGTAATTCAAGCACACATTTACTGGCACCTAACCTACTATCATCAAACCATTTGCATCTTTGAGCAACTTGAATTTTTAATTCAAGACTCCTCCTAAACACACAGGACTTGCCCCCAGCTGTGCCTTCACCTCCTCCTGAGCTGGCAAGAATCTCATTATTAGTTGTAAAAACAAAGTGAGTCAGTGTAAAGAAAAAATTAACCTGGGACCCAGTAATGACTTCTGAGGCATTTGTTGGACCTGCATTCTCATGAGCCTCGGCAGCCCGAGGACGACAGCTCCTTTCTTGGATCTTGGCTTTTAGCACACATTCGTTGAAAGGAAATGCTTGTGTCAGTAGCTGGTGCTCCAGAACAGAAGGGCAGCTATATAAACAGATTTGTACAGAGATTTCTGCTGCCCTCCTCATCGCCATGCGGAACATGTGTAGATTAAAGCATTTATTAAATGTCAGGCACTCAGCTCTCCAATGCTACTTTGCAAATCCTCTTAAATAGATGCGCTGAAATCCTGTGGTAAATTATTTATTTTAATTAGGGTGCCATTATCTTGATTTGCATGCTCAGAAGTAACGCTGATTCCTAATATTTTGGGATCTGTGGCAGATCCTTCCCTATTTATTCCCACATTCCTTGCCTGTGCCTTTGTAAGGCCTTTCCTATTCTCATCTCTGTCTCACTTTTGTTCCTCACTTTCAGTCTGTTGAGTTCCTCTTTCTCTAACTTTCTTTTTCTTTTCCTGTTCCTTATTTAATATTTCCTTTTCCCCTAACCTCACCATTTTTCACCCTCAAATTTCATCTTTCTCTCCCCTCTTAACTTTTTTTTCTCCATCTCTCATTGTTCATAACTCTCATTTCTCATTTACTTTTACACATATTAGTGTCCAATAACGGCAGTATTGCAGTTTCTGAAACCTGAGTATCAGATTCTCAAAAAATATGTGAAAACAGAATAACACCCACCTAATCACCAGTGTAGATATTGGCATGAGGAGGACAAATCTCTCTCCGTGAGGGAACCCAAGTGATTTGGGGTGGCTGGAAACCAATCTTTGGAGAGCATTCCAAGGTGGAAGTATAACGTGGTGGAATGAAGAGTTTTGAACAGAGCATTCACTAGAGAGGAACTGGGTTCTAAATCCATGCCTAATTCAAAACGATGAGATTAATCCACCCCCAAAATTTGCTCCTCTCTCAGAAGTGCTTAAACTGTGTGTCACTGCCAGAGCTGGAAGCAGCCTAATTGTTTGTAGGAAATAGTGACACACAGAGAAATGACAGTTGTCAAAACATCGTTTCAGCTATTTGCAGAGGAGGATTTTTTCCATTGTCTTTGTTTATTATCAATAATGTGTGTGCTACAACCAAAGCTGATTGGATGCCGCCCGTTGCATGTTGGAGGCAGCACAGCCTGCTCTCAGTTGGTCATTGAGCAAAATGAGTCATTTCCTTCCTGTGAGATCAGGTGATGGGAGCTCAGAGGCTCTAAAGCTGCCAGACTTGGGGAACAGGTAGGGCAGATACTGCCAGCAGGTGGAGTGTGAGGTGGGAAAGCACCAATCTCAGCCTTTTGTGAAACAGAAATCATTGCAGGACCCTGAGCAGCGTTGCTGCACTGATTGGGGTCTTTGCAAAATATTGCACTGGGCAAAAGAAGGTTCTTAATGTGTAAATAGTGTTTTCCTCCAGAAAGCAAGAGGAATTGTATAGAATTTCATTTGCAATTTCAAAACACACAAAAGCTCGATGTGGTAAGTGTGGAATTCAGTTCATTCATTGTTCAGCTCTCAGGCAATTTTATCCTGCAGCATTGAAAACTTGTCTTTGTTGCACACGGTGTTTTCTGGTTTAGGTGGCTCTAAGCAAACTGTTGGGTGTCTTGACTGACAACACCAGTAATTGATCCGTGCTTCATGTATGAGTTAGCCTTTTTTTTTTTTTTTTCTGAGATAGGGTTTCATATGGATCTGTTCTTAGGAAAGTAAATAAAGACAAAGAAAGCAATAATTAAAGGGAGTTCCAAGAGTATTAATTCTTCTGATCCCCTTCTGTTAGGACAGGAATAGTGATTAGACATAAATCTCTGATTTATTCAATTGCTTGGTTTGTTTGTTTGGTTGGTTTTTTTTCAGAAGTGAGAAGTCCTGAATGAGAGTAACATGATAGAATCCTTCATTTCTTTTTCTCTCGTTTGGTCGTTGAGGTTGTAGTTATGAAAATGAAGGGAATTTTCTTTGTCTCTTCTGAAGCCAGATGAAGATGCCTCCAGAGCTCTCTGAACCAGTTAGGGAATTTGGTTTGCTTCCTTCTCTCTCTCTTCTGCTCAGAAAATGGAAGTACTACTCATGGTAGCTTCTGTAGCTCTACCTCCCTGCAGCCTTGCAGGTCTGCTGGTGTTTGGGGTTTCTTTTGTAGGCTGTGTGGAACAGGCAGATTGGCTCAATGGAATTTAATAAGACATTTTTGTGCAAAAATAATCCTATTTTGTGTTTAAAGCTTCTTGCTTTTCTATTACTTTGGTATCTCTTATTCTATTTTTTTTCTTTTCTCTTTTGTTGAAATAAGTAAGCTGGTTGAATATCTTGTATAAAGAAGGAACTCTGAAATACACAGAATGGTTCTTCTCATGTGTATCACTATGACCCAAAACAGAAATACAACCCAGCTCAGTCAGCAGGACTGCTGCCTTCAGAAAGCATTCTGAGGTCTGCAGAGTCTGAAGTAATAAAAGTGCACTAATAATAAATATATTTCTGGGGGCTTTCCATCTCAGTGGTTCCGTGTGCTTTGCAGTCACTAATTAACAAGTCCTGCCTTGTCACAAACATACCCATTGCCAGCCTTGTTTTCAGGTAGGGACACTGAGGGAGAAAGAAAGGGTATAAAGTGCAAATTTTTAAAGGCAGAGGAAGACACTGCCTCATCTCCTTCAGGAGTCTGGATTTAACATCTGTATCGAAAAAATTGCAAGGGTAGGTAAGCAAATTTAGTAGCCTTTATCAATGTTTAAACCTTTTAAAAGTGGTTTTCAGTACCACAGAACAGCCAGAGAGCAGCCAACATAATTGGAAACTGGTGGTATTCAGCATTTCAGAAAGCCTGGAAGGCACACAGAGCTCTCCTGTCCTTAAGCAAAGGAATATAATTTCCTTATCACACTTTAAACTGTGACTTTCCTCTAAAAGTAAAAATAGCTCTAAATCCCTTTGTGGTTTTGTGGTTCTCTGATATTGCAAATCTGCACATATCCACACAAGCAGCTTTTGAGAAAATCACCCAGTTGTTACACTTTGTCATGTGAGGTGCTGTACAAACTGCAGGGAGAAAAGACATTGCCCCACGGACTCTGGAGATGTGCAGAGAAGGAGGATGCAGAACAACACCCTCAAAATGCTGAGGATAATTAGATACACAGTTTCAGAGTGTTTTTTCATCTTTATTTTTGGTTTAAAGTATGATGATTTCTATGTAATTCTTTCATACTCAGCATTTAACATAAAATGCTGTTCTTATTAACTTACAATATCCAAAACATTTTGTGTGCTGTGGTTTCTTTTCAAATACTGCCAGTCTGCAAACATCTGTGACAAATGCAGAAATCCAAATCATAACAATAGATTACCTCTTCCAAAATAAACTTTCTTCTGCTTCTCAGTACAAAGAGAAAACCCTTTTTTCTTATTTCACGAAGGGAATATCAGGAAATCAGAAACTGAGCTGAAAGCTGCATTTGCACTCACCTACATGGCAATTCCTGAGCATTGACAAGCTGGCAGGAATTGAGAGCATGGGGATGCAAATAATTAAACAGCTGAAGGGTTAATTTCTGCACCATCATCAAACAAAGCACAAAAAACAAAAATGAAGCTTTAGATGTGACCTGATGATGAGCACTTTATAGAACCCCTGGGTCTGAAGCTTGCAGGCTTTATTCCCTTGATCAGTGGAGAGTGTCACTGACATATGAGAGTGCAGAGTCTGAGTGAGAACAGAGAGCAGCTTTAACTGCAAGGTGATTTGTTCAGCTGAAAAATACACCACGAAAAAACCAGCAAACATCCAGAACGATTCATTTGTGTGTAACAGCCAGCAGAAGGATAGTCCCTGAGAGAGAAAAGGAGACAAGGGAAGCAGAGTGTTCCTTTTAATGTAAAAAGGGATCCTCTCTTTTATTTGTCTGCATCTACAGAGACCTTTGAAATAGATGGAACTAGCTGAGATTATTACTGGATTAAGCTCTCCTGCAGTTAAAAGCTATTTTGTATACTAACTATTGAAAGGAGCAGCAGGAGAGCAATTTTTTAACTGCTGTGGTGATTTTTGATTTCTTTTTGCTTAATGTCTTTTGAAGTCAGTCCAAGCCTGTGAGTTCACACCTGTGATTTGTAACGAATGCCATAGTATTTCTATGACATATCACAACTCATGGATGTGTTAGTTTACAGCTCAAGAGGTGTTGGGATCACAAATTAGATAATGGTAATAAAGATCAGACTAAATAAGTGATTACACATTTGAAATAATTTTAAATCTGTCGTTTTTAATTTTATAAGTGAAAACAACTTTTCTGCAATATCATCATAGGAAGGAAGGACAGAAGCAGGGAATAAGGGCTATAAAATGCCTAGAAAATGCATGTACTGCTAAAAAACTTCTACAATTAAAGCCAGTAATACAAGACCTTTATTGGTTTCCCACTGAGTTTCAGTTGTTACATCTAGGTTTTTGACCAGCACACCAAAATTTCAACCAATGGCAAGCATTGTGTTTCCTCTTCAACACTATATTAAATACTAAATCAAATAATTATTTGCTCAGTAGGAGGGGTCCTGCACTAATGTCAGCTGTTCATTGCTATTTTCTCTGGAACAGCTCCACAGGACAGTGGAGCTCCATGACCAGCCTGTGCACATGGTCTGTGCTCTCAGAGCAGCCTGGCCAAAGACACCAAAGGCAGCAGCTCAGGCTCCAGGGAGGGGAGGAGTGACACCTGAGCCACATCCCTGGGAGGTGCTGGGCACCACAGGCTGTTAGCACACAGCTTAGCTGTGATGCTGGCAGGGCAATTCCAAGGTGGAATTCCAAAGAAGGAAGCAAAAGGGAGAGTGTCATTCCTACCTGGCAGTGAAGGACCACTCCACTAAATGTAATTTCTCAGGGCTTGCTCTCCTTAAATAGACTGTGTTTAGCAGGAGTTTTCTACCAGGAATCTTTTAAAATTCTTAGCCACTCATCAAATATACTTATTACTTTCCCATTAAACATTATGTCCCCAAAATAACGGTATGGATGTATAATGCCTATACACAAGGGACTATTTGATAAAGATTTTTTTTTAATGTCAGGTAAAAAAAAAAAAAAAAAAAAAAAAGAAGCATATTCATGTTGAGAATTACGCTGATGAGTGAACTCTTCTTTGAATCATTTAGTGGAGAAATCCCTTACTAATGTCCTGAGGGAACTGCTGACAGTGTGCAATAATTTCTGGTTCAGCGCTGCAGATTACAAGATATCTTGCATTTTATGAAATTCAGGCAAGTGCTTCTTTTGCACTCTGAGATCCATCCATGAGCTCCCTGGTACGCTCCCAGAAATTAAAGGGGCTGTGACTCTCCTTTTTTCAGCTGCAGTGGGTGCCTGTGGCTGTGAGCTGACTGAGGTACCGTGTGACCTTCTGCTTCACTGCCTTCTACTCCCCAAAGTCCAGCTTCTCCAATTATGTAGCATTTGTTAAATTCACCTTTGAAGTGAAATACAGTTACTTCCAAAATAATAGTGGAGAGTAAAATACATGAGAATGTGTGAGGACTTCAGATGAAGCTCTTTCACCTTTAGCATTCCTCCCACTGCAACCTGCTTTGTAAAGCTTTTTCTCTATTGTTTTACCTTTATTCTGCTGATTGCTTCAGTGTCATTTTTACCACATATAAATACTGGCATTCAGTAAGAATTTCACCCAGCCAGTGTGGAGTTCATAAGATCAGCCTAACTACAGCCTTGCCCCATGATGCATCCCACTGAACTGTCCTGGTCTTCCTGGCCCTCTGGAGACTGCTGTCTCTCCCAGAATATGTAATAGCAGTCACTGGAGTAATGAATCCCTATGCAAGCATCAAAGCAAATGTGGAATAAGTGGCTCCTAGGATGTGAAACTGCAAAGAAAAGAACTCTGCAGAGCCCCTGCCAATACTCCCCTAACTTGTCCATACTGTGAAAAACCATACAAATTTTTCTCAGAGAGATATTGAAACCCAGACTAGGATTTCTGACAAACTGGGAAAGCTTTTAAAAGCATCAGAGACCATGCATTGTTTTTGTGGGAATATTCTGTGTGTCATTATGTGAGAACACTGACAAACACATTATTTAGCAGATTAGCACTTTTGGCTTTAGTTTTCAAAATGAGGAATTAACAGCCCTTGGCTATGCAGTTCGCGATCTGGTTTTGCTCAGGGATGCTCGGTGTAACACAGGCTGCTCCCCAGTTCCTAAAGCTGGAAGCTGAGAAAAACAACATGTTGCTTTTGAGGTCTTTAGTTACTGATTACCAGCAAAGCCTCATAAAGCAGAGCTCTGGTCTCATATGATCCAAGAACTGCATATTCTTTTTCCACCAGGGTCTCTGAAATTGAAATAGAAGCTTATGTTCCACGTGCCACCTGGATCACAAGGTCCTGTGAAAGCTAGAATACAAAAATAGTACTAGTTGAAAGGTTAATATTTATCACAAGATAAAGAAGGAAAGATTTTTTTTTTTACAAAGTTTCTTTAGTTTTAGCTTCAGTACAAGTTTTCTTGCCTCACTGTAGCCTGCCATGTAACCTTTTCTAATGAGGTAGGTACAAATTAGGAGCTGGCAGGAAATTGCTTTGCCAGCACTCAGAAACCGTGTGACAACATTTGCATGAGTCAAGAACGTTTTCAGACTGCAGTGACACAATGCTGTTACCTGCCCCCTCCTGCCGGGAAAGGCAAGGTCTGAGCTCCCAGGTAGCTGCACTCCCACCCCTCAGTGCATCCACAGCCAGCTGCAGGCACAGACCTGCCTTAACTATTCTTGTGTGCAGCCACTTACAGGTGCTGGCTCATCATATCTGTGCAGGTTCCCATCAGTACAGCCTGGAGGAGCAAAGGAGGTGAGGATGAAAGCCTTCATTGCCTGCAGTCAGAATTTGTCTTTGCTCTGAGCTCTGCAGGTTCATTCCCTTCTTGCCTTGCACTGTGCCCTTTGCCATTGCCTCTCTTGAGCAGAGACATCCTCTGACTTGTAGAGAGCTTGGTGGAGTTGGCTGAGTGCAGATTCATCACTGGAGAGCAATGAACAGTAGTTCATAGGCTCAGGATAGCACTTCTGTGAGCTGTCATTTCCCACATGAGCTGAGGACAGGCTGCACTTCAAACAGCTTCGATATTGGGCAAACTCAGCATTAGTCAGAAGTGGTTCTGAGCTCATCCCATATGACATGGAAGCACAAAAAAGTACCAGGATCGCAGCTGTCCTGCTTGGTGTTCATTTGCCAATTGTGTCCTTTGTTCAGGGGCAGAGCCAGAGATGGATGACTGCCTGGAGACACTGAAAGATGAAGAGGAGGCTCTGTGGGAGAATGTGGAGTGCAACCGGCACATGCTGAGCCGCTACATCAACCCAGCCAAACTGACCCCCTACTTACGGCAGTGCAAAGTCATCGATGAGCAGGATGAGGATGAGGTGCTCAACTCACTCATGCTGCCCTCCAAAATTAACAGAGCAGGTAATTATCTGGTCTGTGGCTCTATCTGCATCACTGAATATCTTTGCTCTGATAAGTCTGGAGAGAGCCTGAATCAAGTTGCAGTTTATCAGATGGAAACTCTTATCTTATTTACAGGAGGTTTGATGTACAGGGGGATTCTGCTGCTATTTTGATAACAAAAACTCTCTCCAGTGCTGTGCAGACTGGAGCTCATGGGGTTCAAATTCCCATCAAAGCCTTGGCAAATATTTCAGTTAACACAAGCAGCAGTCAGTGCCATTCCAGGAGTAGCTTTTCAGCTGTCTTGCAGTACTTTGTGATTTGTCACTGGAAGATCTGCCATCCCTGCCTGGTAAAGGCTGCACTGAATAACTTGTCCTTTGCAATTTCTGTTCCAGAGACCAATTTGCCCACACTCCTGCAGAATAACGATCAGCACAAACATATAGAATTGGTGGCATTACTTTATGGGTTCAGCTGAGCTCAGTTAATCAGCCAGATTTTGCACAGCTCGTTGCTGTGGCAGAGATGAACATCAGGGATGTGGTATTTGCTCATGCTGCTCGTGGGACTGATGTGTCACCTCTGCTGTCTGTACCCAGGCCGACTGCTGGACATCCTCCACACCAAGGGCCAGAGGGGCTACGTGGTGTTCTTAGAGAGCCTGGAGTTTTACTATCCTGAACTCTACAAACTGGTGACAGGGAAAGAACCTACACGGAGATTTTCCACTATTGTTGGTGAGTAGAATCAATCACAAAGGAGCTTGCTGAAGTAAAGACTCTCTGGAAGACTAGCTTGAGTTTTTTTCAGGCAAGAAGTGGAAATAAAAGCTAATCTTGGTGTAGAATGCTTTTCAGTCCCCTTCAAAGCAAAATGTGGTAGGTAATGTACAAAGCAAAGGGACATCCCAGCTGTCTGAATGAAGCTGAAGAGCTTCAAATGGAGTGATAGGCATTACCAGAATTCTCCAGAGAAGCTGTGTTGGAAAGGTGGACTAAATTACTGTTACTGACCACTTACACATGTGCAGCACATTCGAAGCATTCAGATTAGTTGTACTTGTACAGATTCCTTTTACAAAGGTTGTGCTATTCCACAGGCTCAGCTGAAACAAGACAAATGTAAAGGCTTCGTCTTCTATCCAGACAAGCTGTGTGTGTGTATATTGTGATTCTGATACCAGTGTGCTGTGTAATATTTGTACTGTTCCCAGTTAGACCTGCAGGTCTATAGGTATGTGAATTTGTGTCAATTCTGCACCTCTGTACATAATCTGGGCCATTTGTTTCTTATATAGTTCTGCTGATCCTACTTATTACCTTATTAATAAAGTAATTTAAATAAGTTACTTTACCAGACATTGATAAGCTGCTCAAACATTTTCAGTGGAGGAAGGACATGAAGGCCTTACCCATTTCCTAATGAATGAGATCATCAAGCTCCAGCAGCAAGTGAAGACAAAAGACGTGCAGCGCTGTGAGCTGCTGGCCAAGTCCCGCCAGCTGGAGGATGAGCGAAAGCAGCTGAAGCTGAACAAGATAGAGCTGCTGACCTTCCAGGAGAGATACAACAAGATGAAGGAGGAGAGGAATAATTACAACGATGAGCTGGTCAAGGTGAAAGATGAGAACTACAACCTGGCCATGAGATATGCCCAGCTGAGTGACGAGAAGAGCATGGCTGTGATAAGGAGCAGGGACCTGCAGCTGGAGGTGAGATAAATGCTCTGGGCAGCAATGGAGAGTGCCAGTGGCATCTGGGAAAATGAGACCTCCTCTGACAGCAGAAAGATGTGGAGCTTTCATTTGCTTTGATTATCCAGATGATTGAAGGCATCACTGTACAGAAATGCCAATTGCAGTGGGGTGTATTAATGGCAGATAATGAATTAAGAGAATGGAAGGCAAGTAAAAATAAAATTTGAAACATAACTGCTTGCTGAAAATATAATTTTAGCTTTTTTAGGCTCAGTAATATCTGAATACAGTTATCCAACAGCACTACTGCTGCTGGGGATGTATTCAGAAAGATATCCTGAATTTTCTCCTGTTTTTCCTGATCCAAATAGTCCTTGTGCAAAAAGTACAATATATGGTCAGCCTCTTAAGTGTTCATTCTGTTTCATATCTCTTTATTTATTGGAGGCTTGAGAATATTTTTTTAGTTCAGGTATTCTAAAATTTCACAACCAGCCCATATGAGTTGTAGCTGGCACGTAGCAAGTTTGTACTTGAGACTTCACCAGTTCACTTGCGGACATTCAGCACCCAATTAACACTTCTCGTTAGCATTCACAGTTTAAGCCATTTTTCCCCCCTGTGTTTTCCACCTGGAACGAGAATTTTTTCAGAGCACTGAATGTCAGAGCTAGGAAGAATTCCCTTCCTCTCCTCTTTCTCCTTTTCTCTGCTCCCTGGCTGCTCTAGATTGACCAGCTGAAGCATCGCTTGAACAAGGTGGAGGAGGAGTGCAAGCTGGAGAGGAACCAATCTTTGAAGCTGAAAAATGATATTGAAAACCGACCCAAAAAGGAACAGGTTCTGGAGTTGGAGCGGGAAAATGAGATGATGAAGACAAAAATCCAGGAGTTACAGTCCATCATTCAGGTATAAAAGCAGCTTGCTGCCTTTAAAATCCAAGGTCACACGTACTCCAGTTACAGTGCAGGAGGTGTTGGCTGAAACCTCTGCCTGCAAAGTTCCAACCAGCATAAGTGAAAAGTTTGGACAAACAGAAGGCTGCTTGTACAGCTCCCAGCTGCCTGGAGTGCTCCCTGTACAGACACATGCATGAGGAGGAGTTCTACAAAAATAGTCCTCTAAAAAAATCAAGTGTACATGAGAAATTGACTCTTCCAAGAGTGCAATGTTTAATTGCTGAACACTGTACCAGCCTGTCACTACAAATCTGTTAAGCAGCCAGCACAGAAATTTCTGACAGTGGCTCTGTGTACCCCATGTTAGGCTGTTGTCATATTTTTGCCAAAAAGTTTTCATGAAGCAGAGGATGATAAAGGTTCCTGTACTTGAGTGGTCAGTAAGCATCAGGGTGCCCTGCAGAGCCCTACTGTAATCTGCACAGGAAACCTCACCAACCTGGGTTTGGGCAGGTAGGGAAAGCAGTTGATGTGCAGCACATTTAGGAGTCCTCTGTGAAGAACTTTGCCAAATATTGGGATATATGTGAGATTACTTAGCACTTTGTTAGAAAAGACTCGTGGCATTTTAAAATGACACCTAAAAATTATCAATAGAAGGCCTTTCAGAAATGGCTGTAGCCTCTAGCAGTGCCTAACGATTCTTAGCTCTAACACAAATCCAATTCAAAGGTTGAAAAAGAGTGCAGGGTAGAAGATTCTGGAAGCTCTGGTCCATGTAGGTCTCTTATATTAATTGAAATGGTCTTACAGCTCTTAAAGAAACAGTGAAATAGCTAAAACTAGGATTTAAATTCTGCTAAGTGAAAGTATAAATAAACTCGAACTAATTTGGTTTACAAATGCTTAGGTATGCTTAGAAATACTGGATAACCAAAATGTCCCTGAAATCTCCAACTCAGTCTAGGTATTTTAAAAATAAATATGCATAATCCTTGCTAGCATTTTATGCTTTTTTCGTCTTCCATTTATGGTTCATTTTGGATGGCAATTATGTGTTGGAACCTGCTTTGGTAATCTTGTTAATTTTAAATCTGAAAGAAATTATATTCCTGGACAGTGTAGAAAATGAAGCCGTGGTACAAGGTACTCCAGGCATGTTTAATATTCTCTGAGCACAGCCCTGCAAAGCCTGTGCATGCCTTAAAAATTCTCCTGAATATTTTCTTAGGCCCTGCTCTTTGGAAAAGGGTGATTTTTGTGCTCAGTGAGAGCTGATTAATAGAAAAGAGTTTTGAATACAGGGCTTGGAGTGAAGAATTGTCACTGCATCCAAACTGGATCAAATTATAGCCAGTACAATAGACCAGTAAAACAGTTCCTTCATCAGACTGTTCTGACAGCAAGACAGATTTTATTCATCTTTTCTGACACTGCTTTAAAATATGAACAAATGTCCATCTCTTCTCCTGCTTTCCCATTGCAGTACCTTGTTCATTTGCTATTCTTCTTGCTTTTTACTGTCTCTGACACTTCTCTCCCTGCAAAACTATTTTCTGTTTCCCTGGCCTGACTAAAAAATGTCTTTCCTCAGGCTGACAAGAGGGGTTTGCCAGATTCGGACAAAGCCATTTTGGATATTCTGGAACACGACCGTAAGGAGGCACTGGAGGATCGTCATGAGTTGGTCAACAAGATCTTTAATCTCCAAGAGGAGATTCGTCATGTGGAGGACTTGAGAGACAAGGTGAGGAATGGAAGGGTGGAGAGATGGCATATCTCAGGCTGGTGCCCAAAAGGCCTCTGAGAGCAGTGGTGGTTAACAGTGTGTCATTTCCAGTATCTTGAGGAGAAAGAAGATTTGGAGTTAAAGTGCTCAACACTAGGAAAAGACTGTGAGATGTACAAGCACCGCATGAACACTGTGATGATACAGCTGGAAGAGGTGGAAAAGGAGCGGGACCAGGTATCTCTCAGTTAAAGCAGGGGAAAAGCAATAGCAAAAGCCTCTATCTGTTCTGTGTCACTTCGGGGAATTGTAGGTAATTGGGCCCAAAATACTGTTATAAAATAAGCAGTTAAAAGAATTACTTGTTGGGATTTGCATTATGGTAATTAAGCACAGGGTAATATTGGGTTGTTTCCACGGTGTAGCATCTGGCAGGCAGGACCAGGATCTTAACAGCAGCTCCTGCAAGGCTTTATGTCAGTGTCAAGTCACCCCATTTGCACTCTGGGACACTTTTCCCCCAGCCCAGAGGGAGCTGTAAATGAACCACCCTCATCATCATAATTTTTAATGGTGCTGCTGTGGCACATCCTGGTCCTGATTGCTGTGCTAATGGGTGACTGGCTACCACTTTTGAAGTCCCGATTGCCAACACCTTGCAAACAGAAGCAGCAGGAGGAGGTTCTGGTGCCCAGGTGCCAAAGAGGTTTCCTGCCCCTGCTGCAGGCGTTCCGCTCGCGTGACGAGGCTCAGACGCAGTACTCCCACTGTCTGATCGAGAAGGACAAATACAGGAAGCAGATCCGGGAGCTGGAGGAGAGGAACGACGAGCTCAGGATCGAGGTGGTGAGGAAGGAAGCGTGCATCGTCAACCTGGAGTGCAAACTCCGGCGCCTCTCCAAGGACAGCAACTTCCTCGACCAGGTACAGCTGAGCAAGACAGACAGCAGCTCTTTGGTTAAGACTTGCTTTTGCAAACATTTTGGCCTAGAAGGGAGAGGGGACTTTTCTAATTCTTTCCATGAATTAACTGAAAAAAATAATTTCCTCCTACTAAATGTCAGTGCTGTGAATTCTTTGCTATAGTGTTTTTCAAGTTGCCTGTCATGCACATGGCTTCCCAAAGGCTGCTGTTCCACAGCTTGGCTTTAAAAGGAAGGGGGGAAATGCAGAAAAACAATTTTTTTCTACACTGGGTAGAGACTGCAAATATTTTTTAGGAATGTGAGTGAAAAATAATTCAGTCTGTGACCAGAAATGACCACAAATCTCAGCCCAAATTACTTATTGGGTCTGGAGCCACATTCTATGTGAGCTTTTGAAGCACTGGGGTTGCAATGGGTTCAATCAGATTACTCTAAAGGAAGGTCATGAGTTGTACCAAACTGGTCCCAGAAATAAAAGTGTTCCCTTGTGATCTTTAGAGTTTGCCTCGGAATCTTCCCATTACCGTTATCTCCCAGGCCTTTGGGACTTCTGGCCCAAAAGCCAACGGTCAGGAAGCCGATGACTCCTCCACTTCTGAGGACTCTCCAGAAGACAACAAATTCTTCTTGCCTGATCAAGTTCGTCTCAAGAGAAGATTGAACCTAAAGGGGATCCAGGTGTGTCTGAAACTGAGGCTGGAATGACACAGAGCAGGGACTTTAAGAACTATCAGACATAACACATGTTGTCTCTGAAACTGCTGCAAAGATAAGAATAGATCTGTGTATGATAGTGAGCTGTCAGTTTTTGGCCTGTGGTGATTTGCATCTTGAGGAGCAGATCTAATCAGGTTTCATAGGCTGTTTTCTGTCCCTTCTTCCCATTTTCTGTTTTCTTCTCGCTTCTGTTGTTCATTCGCATTCTTGGAGCGTTGTCAATAAATTGATTCTTTGCCTCCTTAACATTAGTAGGAAAAAAAAATGACATAATGCCTGAGGTCCAGCACACACTGAAGGTGAAAAACAAAGCGTTGGTGGAAAAGCTCTCAGCAGCTGGAAGGAAAAATAGAAAGAAATGGACACAATCTAGAGCAAAATTAACTATTTAATTTAGAATTAAGTTATGGCAATTTCCTCACCCCTAACAGGAAGGAGTAGCATGAGTTGGGTTCATGCTTTCCCTGACTAGCATCATTCACGTGGCCATTATCTGATGCTGGACTCATGAACCATAAAAAAACCCCACAAAAATCTAACATTTGGGCTTTTGAGGTTCTCTTTCCTTTCATCTGTGTTTGAATTCTCCCTGCCCTTCATGACCTTTCTGAGCACTGACTGTCATTATTACTTATGGCAATAGAGCTGCATTTTTCACATTGCACACTCCAAAAGGATGCCTGTTGTATTAACAGCTGCCTCAAACCAGTCCCAAGGCACCCACTTCACCTTTTGTCTCTTTTTTTCCTCAGCAGAATCTAGAAATTGCAATGTATTTGGGCCAGACATTCAAAAGTAGTCAGATAGATCACCCTCCACCACTGCTGTGGTATTGACACACCTAGATATCTTCTAATTTTTGGGTCCTGTTGTTTAAAGGAGGACAAGTATATTACAACGTAACAGTGAAAAAAAGGTGGTAAAAATATCTAGTTTACGGTGTGTGGTAAATATTCTGCATTTGTGCTGATTTTTGTCCTCTTTCTTTTAGATAAGTCCAAGAGCTAAATCCCCTGTCAGCATGAACAAAACATCAGAGTTTCAAGGTCAGAAAGAGCACCCATGTCCTTTTTCCTTTTCCATTGCTTTGTCTCTTTCACTTAATCTCTCTAAGTTGTTTTAACAAATATGCCAACCAGGGAAATTCTTAACTAAGTCTAAGTCAGTAAAAAAAACAGTTTCTCTCACAGTTACAAATGTAATGATTTAAAGTAGTCAAATGTTCTACTTCACTGTCCTCTCTATCCAAAGATACCTCCCCAGGAACACGATGTGCATCCCATAGCTTACCTAAATTTTCTGTTTACTCAGTTTTCCGTTTAGGTTGCAAAAGTTGTAAAGTTATTTGTGTAGCATCTGTACTAAAAATCATTATACCATTCTCTTTTTGCTGTTGGAAAAATCATTCAAGCTGAAAAGGCCCTAATCTAGTGATTGTCTAATGAGTTCTTTTGTCCTTCAGCAAAAGGGAATTAATTTTAAATTTAAAGCATTGCAAAGGCTGGAGAGGGGGATTGACCCATGCTCCATCCAGCTGCCAAGTTACCAAATTTGTTGCTGTTACACTCATGTTTGAGCTACTCCTAATTCCTCTTGTTTCTGTAACAATATCCCTGAAACACCAAACACCATCAGAGGCAGCACTTCCTTCAGTAGCTGTGTGTGCCTCTGTTGGATAAAATATCCTGTGAAACACAGCTCCTGCTCCCAGGCATTCCATCTTAAACAGCAGCTTTGCTGTCAGGCAGTGTGCAACATTAGTACCAATCAAAGGTGCTGAGGAAGGGAAGGAGTCCACACTCACTCTGTGTTACCTGAGCTGCTGAGGGATCTCAGGCTTCTTGGTCCCTGCTGTAAATTTTTTATTGTAAAAAAGTATAATTCAATAAGCCAGCCTTGCAGATCGCCAGATTCAAGTGGTGAAATTAAAACATAAATTCATGAAACAATCCTTCTTTAATTTGTCAAATAGCATTCACAGATCTATTAAAACCATCCAGGACAGAGCTGAGAGACAAAGTGGGCAGGAATCTGTGCAGAGGGGTGGGAATTTCTGTGCTTTGCTGGGAACTGCTGGGGAAGGAATGGGAGCCAGGGCTGCAGGGCAGGAGCGTGCCCAGAGCCCCTGTCCAGTTCAAGTCCAGCCAAAATGGAAAGAGAACATAAGTGTAGTGGCACGTGTGTGAAAGGCTCTGCATTGGAAGTGCTCTGACATGCTTGTCCCTGGTGTTTTCTCTGTTGTTTCCCTTGTCCCTGTGAGTGCAGCAGTCAGAGCACAGGATGAAGATGGGGCTGAGGGCAGCACTGGCCGCACGGACACGAGCTCCTCTGTGTCCATCACCAACTCCATCAGCAGCTGTGAAGTCACCAAGATTGTAAGGATGCTCCTTGCCTGTCTGCAGCCGTCTTTCCTAATGTGGTTCAGAGCTTTCACAACTCAGTATTAGCACTTCCCCAGCATCCCAGCTGTGATCCCATTCAAGGCCCTTGTCAGAAGATCCCTTAATCCTTTTACCAGCATTTTGTTAGAACTATGTTATTAGCCTTTCCCAAAATCACAGAATTGGTTTATGTTTATTTAAAGATATTTCAGAAGTATTTATGACCTCTTGCTGTCTCCTTGTGCCATTTAACATTTACTGTTAGAAGAAAGAGATTTGCTTTAAAAGCTGCTTTGTAACTTATCTGAGAAAATTTTAAGGGTTTTTTTAGTTCTATAATGCCATTCCTGTCTATAAGTAATAGCAAGTGAGGAAAGGGGTGCAGATCACAGTTGGAAACTTCTGCATACCATAGTCAAACCATTTCTTCCCTGCTTGCTGTATCCCCATAATCTTCCAAGGTAGATATTCCATTATACATATGTGAGCACTGACACAGCAGGACAGGCAGATAGAGAGAGTGCTCTTGCCGAGTGTTAATAACAAAGAACAAAACATCTTTCTAGAACACCATGAAAAATGCTGCCCCCAGGAAATTAAAATTATACTCAAGAATAGCCAGGAAAGAACTTGCTGCCACTCGTAATAAGCTTAGCTGGGTTAGGAATATTTTTTGGAATATCTGTTGGATGTTTAGATGACTTATCCTGTCTTCCCTCTAGTGCAATTCAGGGTTTCGTTTCCAGTGCACTGGAAGATTAATTATTTAATATATGGAGATCAGTATTTTTCTTCCTCATTCCAACTATATATATATTTATTTAAGTACACATACTGCTTTTCATCCCCCTCCTCCTATTTCAGCTGTGCCACACATACACCACACATCAAGGGTAAAGTTACAATGGCTCAGTAAATCAGGCAGTTATGTGGTCACAGGAGAAGGTGCAGTGGCAGCACACAAGCTGTGCATTGTGCTAAAAACTGGGATATATGAGTGCTCTTGGGTTCTGCACAGCTAGAATCAACTTCTCTTCTTTTTCTGTGTGTGCTCCTCAGTGCAGAGTGCAGCCAGTGCAGAGCACCATTGTTAATGCTGCTGTGAGTTAGAAGTGAGAGCACATTTCAGCCAGATAACCTCTCTGACACCCCTTGGTTTCTCATTCCAAGCAAACCCTGCGAAATCGCAACGACAGCATCATGTCAACCACGCCTGAGCCTCCCGGGAACGATTCCATCGTGCGGCGCTGCAAAGAGGACACCCCTCACTGCAGGTGGGTCACACCTGGGGACACCTGCCCCAGCCTGCTGCCACCAGAACCAGGCAAAAACGGCTCTAGAGGTCCTCGTGTCTGCCTCTGCTTGAGGAGCCTCTCTAAGGCATAGGATTAACCTAAACTTCTGAAGGCTGCAGCTCTTCATCCCACATTCTGTCCAAACCACTCAGGAGTTCAGGACAGTTCAGCTGGGCTGAATGACACGGTGACAGCACTGCAGCACTGACTGTAAGGGACACAAACACCGACAGGGCTGAGATGACTCGGCACTGATGCTGTTGGAGAGTGCTCTCTCTGCCTTTGTACACTGATCCAGATTCAGGTTTTGCCCCTCATCTCCATGCTGCCCACGTGTCCCTGTTCTCTCCCCTTTCTCAAAGCCCCCCCTTTGCTCCCTGAGCTGCTGAAGTAGAGCCGAGCTGTTTGCTCGTCTGTGAGGAGTGGAGGGGAGAAGTGGAGAAGGGAGGTGATTTTTGTGAGTGTGTGCTTCTCAGCAGAGAAGGGAGGGGAGAGAGGCTTTGCCCTTGGCTTCACCTTCTGCTGCAGCTTCCACTTCTGTAGGGTCAAGGCCCGGTGGAGTTCCCCTGGCAGTGAAATCACATCAGCTGGTGAGTGGGAAGTTGGTGGCAGGAAGGAGAGAGACCTCTCCAGCCTCACAGTTCCCTAAAGGGCACTGACCCCTTTTCTAAAAGGCTTTTTGCAATGTGATACTCAGACATGCTGTGTTTGTGTGGTGTCAATAGCATCAGTGTCTGCATCAGAAATACCAGGAGACATACCAAATACATTCTCTAAAGGTACCAAGAAGGGCAAAAGAACAGAGCAGACCAATTTAGAAGAAAGCAATATATGTGGTTTAGATCTTTATTAGATCTGTTTTTAATATCTAATCTTTATTAAAACTTACTCAGATTTTTATGTTTTTCAAAACAATCTGATCTTGGGCAGACTGCCACTTCTGCCTCTTTCTCTCTGGACAGCTTTTCAAGACAGCTTTCCACTGAGGGCATCCTCAGCTGGTTCTTCCACATAATTTTCTAGGCTGCTGAGGATTTAAGCAGTGTTTATTTTAGTCTCCCTTAGCTTCTCCTTCATTGTCCTCCAAGTCCCTTTTTAAAGTGTGTTGTATCAATTCAAGATGGAGAAAAGGGTTTTTTTTATTAATGGTTTGAATGTTTTGTGCTTCAGGTGCTTGAGAAACCTTTGGCATGCCTGAACTTTTCAATATTTGCAGTGTATTACAGAACACAGTAGAGATTACATGGAGATTATTCACCTTGTGGACTTATTTCACTGTAACTCTGACTGTATTCTGTTCCGTGTGTTAAGGCATTGGAAGACTGAGTGGCACTGAAATCTGAATTTTTCCCTCGTTTTAGATATTCTTCATGTGGAAAGAAAAGGTACCCTGGAACAAGAATGAATATGGGCTTACTTTGTTGAGCTGATAATCACTAAAGTCAAGTATCTCAAGAGCCTGCCCAAAAGTTCACTGTAGTTTATAACTTTATAATTAGCATGATAAATTTTTGGAACTTATTTATGAACATAATCCAGAATAATTGCTGTTTGCAAGCCAAGTTGCAGGTTTCACAGTTCATCTCTTCTTAATTTGTGTGGAAAAAAAAAGGTGAGATCATCATTTAATATGGGAAAAGGTACATTATTTCCCTGCTTATGCATGGTGTAAAAATAGCTGATTCTCTGCAGCCTGGCTGCAAAAATTCACCCTTCAGCTGAAGCCAAATATGAGGAATATCAGCTCCACAGGAGACCTACAAATCATTTTGAATGGGAAAAACAACAAGCTGTTATTTAAACAGCTTTGCAACCAAAGGACATGGTTTAATGAAGTCCTTCTAGTGAACCTGACAGATCACTCACTTGGCTGGACAGCCCCAATATCCCTATAAGAGCAAAATTTCAGTGAATTTAGAGTGGTTTTAAGGCCAGCCAACCTAGTCCCCTTTGCAGGAATGGCTGTGTCCCTGGGAGCTGGGCTGGACCAGAGCTGTGGCAGCTCCTGTGCAAAAGCCTGGAGCACTTTGCCATTCTGTACTGCAGGTACCTGAGTAGCCATGGGAGGTACCCTGAAACTGCTATAAAATGCTTCAAGTACTTTAAATCAAGCAGATAAATGACTCCTTTTCTGCTTCACCTCAGTAACTTCCCTTGCATTCACTCTGTCCATCAGTGAACTTCTGGCTTTTTGCTCTGTTGTGGAAAACCCCCATGGTGCAGTGCATGCACAGCAGGCTGGTGCAGCCCTTATCTCCGTGCTGAACAAACTATGGTGTGAGTCACACACCAGACCATCACTCAGCAGCTTCCTTTTGTCCTCAGCAAAATCTTCATTCCCCACTGCTGTTGGCAGTTCTTCCTTCTGAACTTTCTTGCTGCTTCACATGCTTCCCATGCTGGCTGACACATGTTGTTTTCTACTCTTTTCTGTATCTTCCCTGGACCCTCAAGGATGTTACTTTCTTATTTTTTTACAGCTGCACCATTACCTGATGCAACACCTCCAACATCTTCCTTTTTCACAGAAGAAGTTCCTCCTTCAAAACTTAATGAAATCTACTGAAGCTGGAAATCTGCTGAAAGCTTGAAAATATTCAGCTTTCTTTCTCTTCCATTATCTTATACTTTGTTTTTAATTCCAGCCTGGTTGAAGAGGACAATGACAGCTTTGGATGTGATGCTTTGGAGCTTGATGGTAAGCAAGAGGATATCATGTATAATTGAATTATGAGCTAATATGTGATTAGCTCCCCAGCTGATCACAGAGACTGTCAGATGACCAACCCTGCTCTAAGTGAATGGGGACACAGCCTGTGAGTAAATCAAGAAAACAGAGTCAGCCAGTGGTGAGAAGGGGAAGGAAGTCATTCCTGAAAAACTAAGTAGGAAAAGGGACAGTTTTGTTACCATGAGGGTGGTCAAACACTGGGACAGGGCTGTCCAGAGAGTTTTAGTCAATCTCTTCATCCTTGGAGATATCAAAATCCAGCTGGACAAAGTCCTGAGCAATCTCCTTCAGCTGCCTCTGCACTGACCTCTGACTAGACAGTCTCCAGAGGTCCCTTCCCACTTTCTGTTCTGTGAGAGTGGCATTCCTTGTGCCATGTCCTGTGGATATGAGTCATACCTCTGCATGAAGAATTTCCTACTTCAGCTTTGGCTGAGATCAATCAAAATTCATTTTTCCCTTTTTCATCTTTGTCACTTTATCTAGGACTCATTATCATTCTTGTTACTCTTTCCAGATGACAGTCACGACAGGCATTCACATGGAGCTCCTTCAGTGCACTCTTCCTCCTCTTCTCATCAGTCAGAAGGCCTGGATGCCTATGAGCTTGAGCATGTCAACTCCATATTTAGAAAGTTCTCTCTGGAAAGGTATTTGAGATGCCAGTTTACTTACCTGAGAGGCTGAGAGGAAAGCGTGCTGTGGTAGAAAGTCTCTATTTATTTATTAGTTGCTGAAGTTATAACAGCAGGAGTGATTATGGTGGCAGCAGTATAACATTTCCTTGGAGCCCTTTCATGTCCTGTAAATCCGTGAAGGTCATCCTAAAAATTCAAAAACTTCAAGGCAGACAAAATCTTCTAAAAACTTCAATTTCTCCTTGTGATCTTGCTATCTTGCTGCAAGAGCTTGCTGAGCAGAGAACTGTTATACACTGAGTTTTCAGAGATGCACTGGGAGCAATCCAGATGCTCTTCTCCAGAACTTGTGCAGTAACGAGGAGAATTTCTTTTAGAGTCCTTAGATCCTAGTGCTTGATAATGCTATAAATTTATTTGCATATCTCTCATTTCTCATGCATGCATTTAACTCAGAGTGAGATAACCAACTGTCCCTTCCTGTCCTGGACACAGACCCTTCCGTCCCTCTGTCACGTCCGTGGGCCGCGTCAGGAGCTCGTGTCACACGATCCAGCGCGTGACGCTCAACGGGGACAGCCTCAACTCAGAGATCACCCTGCTTGGGGGCAATGACAAAGGCAGCTTCGTCAGCTCTGTCAAGACAGGCTCCCCTGCAGAGAAAGCTGGCCTTCGGGAGGGACACCAGATCCTCCTGGTGAGCATGAAATCCTCACCGAGCGGCACTGGGTGTCTGCCCACCCACCCGTGCCATCCCTGCCATCCCATGAGCTCAAGTTCAACAGAGCTTCTGCCACGTTTCTCTTTGCTTAGTTTTCCCTCCATTGCCAGTGTTCCCAAACCATTTTCCTGTTAAAATGCCTCCAAGGGGAAAAAACACTCCCCACAATTTATGTTCCTGCACTTCTTACTCCCAAGGAAGGCTGGGATTGTCCAAATGCTGCAGTTCTGTTGACTGCTAGCATTCCTAATTTGAGAGAAAAAGAATTATATAATTAGGACATAATCTACATCCTGATAACAAAGTGTCTGCATTGTTTAATAACAAAAAGATCATGGCACTTTTAAAAAATGGTTTAATTGACTCAGAGATTGAACCTGCACTGGAGAGTAATATTTCTTTCATATCTAGTTGGAGGGCTGCATTAAAGGGGAAAATCAGAGTGTTCCTTTGGATACTTGCACAAAGGAAGAAGTTCACTGGACAATTCAGAGGTGCAGTGGTCCAGTAACACTCCAGTATAAATCAAATCATGAAGGTAAGACCAAAAGTATTTCTTATCTCAAGTAATCCCAGGCCTTTTATAGCAACTTATCTGGAAGAGAGTGACAGGACCAGCATATCCTTTATATTGGGATAAATCTGGAGCATGCCACTGCTGTTAATTACAGCTCCTTTGTGGAACTACTTCAGCTTTTAGCCTGGTGTCTGAGAAAAAAAAACCAACCATGTGCTTGTCAACAGGATTCTGAAAAATTCACATGGTGGTCAATAGCAACATGACTCATGAAACATGTTCAAGCTTATTTTTAAGTACAGTTTTCTGCAATACAATGTGGCAAGCTGAATGATCTTTATTCAGCTGGTCGATTTAGCATTTACCTGATGGAGTTGCCCTGTTTATTACCTTTGTGCTTTATCTTATCTTTAACAGCTGGGGTTCATGTGTTGCAAACAGAATTTGATCTTAATGTTCAGGTTCTATAATGGTAATTTCAGGTTATGGATCAAAAATTACATTCTTTACTCGTGTGTATAAATGGGCATTCATGTTTTTATGCTGGTTAGAGAATTTCAGCTGCATAGATCATGCAGGAAGTGATGCCTTTGATTTACTTTGATGTTTTCAATGGTAAGAAAGACTATTGCAATTTTTTGAGCATCACTTAACTGCAGATAAAGCATGTTATAGATTCTGGGAGTGCCAATTAGAGCTAATAATAAGGGGAATAGCTTGTCATTAAAATTGCTGGCAGAACTCACACGGTACTTAGAGGGCAGAGCTATAGCTGTGTCTGTGTCTTTGCTGAGAAGTTCTCTGTTCCACAGGTCATGTGGGGAGTACTGAGAATGGAATTACCTAAAAGTAGCATTAAAATGAGAATATTCCCACAGAGCTGACAGCAGCAGCATGGGCTGTCCCTGGGTCAGTGTCTCTGAGGTGCAGGCCCATGATTTTGCTGGAACCACTGCAAGCAGCACCCTGGAAGTACAAACTTGTCTCAGAGGAGCCTGAGGAGTTCATGCTGTGGCTTCTCCCCGAGGGAATGCAGCACAGCAGAGTGTGACATCCTCACCCTTTCCCTCCGTGCTGCAGGGTACCGCAAGCTGCTGTCGGAGCTGGAGGAGGGGCTCATCACCTCGGGGGACTCATTTCACATCCGCCTCAACCTCAACATCTCCAGCCAGCTGGACTGCTGCTCCCTGTCGGTGAAATGTGATGAGATCGTCCACATTCTCGACACCATGTACCAGGGCAGGTGTGAGTGGCTCTGTGCCAGGGTGGATCCTTTCACTGACAGGGACCTGGAGATGGGAACCATTCCCAGCTACAGCAGGTGAGAGAGACACTGAGTGACCATTACTGAGAGCAGGGATCCAGAAACAGGGAACCTAATTGCTGCTGTAAGGAAAGAGGTGTCTATGTCTTAAATTTTGAGATAAGGTCTGATGTTAAAGTGTAGTATGGGCTATAAAACTTATGAATGGGGATTCCAGATGTTACCTTAAAAAAATGAAGTGGGAGGCTCAAAAAGTATCATATGCAAATATTCCATGGATATTCTTTAATCCTTAACTGCACTGCAGTTCTTCATATTGTTTTGTTCCTGCCTTTACTGCATGGTTCAGTCAGTCCTCACTGCTATTTCTCTTTAATCTTTTCTATTGGCACAGACCTATTGCAATCCAGCTTTCTTGTGAGTGGTTTCAAAAATATCTTGATCTGTGTGATTTCATCCTTTCTTTCAGAGCCCAGCAACTCCTTTTGGTGAAGCTGCAGAGGTTGATGCACAGAGGAAGCAAAGATGAGACAGAAAACTCCTACAACACCCTTCGGGCACTGCGGGTTAGTATCTACAAACAAACACCTCACACTCCCCTGCTACTGGTTTTCATTTTTCATTTTTCATCATCATTTTACAGAAATTCCTGTTTACACTCTCTGTAGGTTTTGATTGTGTCAGGCAATGGGCACCTTCTGTTTGCTTTAAATAATATTGTCCCTGGGAATGAACCCAGCTCTGGCTCGCTATTAACCCTTCCAGCTAGGAGGGACTACACTTCAAAAGTCCAAACTCTGTTCTGTATTTTAGTTTCCCTTCTCATGCTTCTCTGTCTGTAAACATTTAATGCATCTTCATGTACACATGAGGAAGAAGCTGTGTCCTTGCAGTTAATAATCAGAATTATTTCTCTCCTATTTTGAATAAGCTTCTTAACCACAGAGTCTGTTGTCCCACTTTAAAAGACCCATCTCTTCCAGCCTGGATGATGTGGAGGGCATTTGGATTATCAGGCCTTTGCACACAACAGCCTTTCTCAGTAAAAATTCCATTTTTACATAATTAAAATTGCCTTCTTGGTGTATTAGTTACCATAAGTTATTTTTAGAATTTGGGAGACATTCATGCTTCTAAGTTTTGCAGAGACAGTGCTTGTGCTTGATTTCAGTCAAGGTTAAGTGTCACACATTCCTTCTGTGCTCTCAGCCCCACTGATCAAAGGGACAGAGATCACTGGCACAGGTGCTTGTGAAAGCAAAAGCTGTGCATGCTCTTTCTTGGTGCAGAAATTATCTCTTTCTTAGATGTGGAGAACAGTCTGTGAACACAGGAATGTGAAGAGCAGTGAAAAAGCAGTGTTTGTCAGCACAGGCCATGCTCTGTCCACTTTTTAGAGCATTTGGGATAGGTATCAATCACTATCCCTTCTATTGGAAATATAAAATATCTGGTTTGGCTTCTTTTGTTTCTTGAATGTTATGACTTAAAAAATTACAAAAGAAGAGTGGGGGGAAGAAAAACTTTATTTTTGTTATTTTTTGGTAGAATACATTGCAGCCAGAGGAGCCTGCTCTGCAGAATGACCCAAAAACCAGCCCTCGCCTATCCAGAGCAAGCTTTCTTTTGGGCCAGATTTTACAGGTAATAAAATTCAAATCCTCAGGGCAATGTCTGAAATAATGGATCTGAACAGTAGATATTCACAGGCTATCCTAATTCACACAGAAATCCCAGCTCAGGTCTAGAGGTTGTATCGGACTTTATTCCTATCAAAAAGAGATGTAATGCATGAAGGAGGAGGATGGGTTGTGTTTTCTGTTGTGATGTGGGGTGTTTGTTTTTAAGAGCACAGCTTCCATTACTTATGTGCCTTGAGGAATCCCACACATATGCCATCAGAGGCTGAAATGTGCTTTGTTTGTACCATAAGGATAAATCCAATGGGCTAGATCAAATCTCCAAGTCTCTAAGATAGGGCTCCATGAGAAAATCGTCCTTTAATTGTGGGCCAGTGACTCTGAGCGTGACAGAGACTGTGGGGTGAAAGATAAAGCCTTGTGAAGGAAGGTGGTTGGGAAAGGTTAGCAAACACAGGAGGAGGAGTTAATGTTTGGATAGAGGAATAGGCAGGTGGATGAGGAAGGAAAGCATGAAGCCTATTTCTCCTGTAAAATGACTGTAAAAAGATGCCATTTGGGAGTTTTTAAGTCTCTCTGTAGAGCAAAGAAGAGGCAGTTTGGGTATAGCCTGTGATACATTTATGCACATAGTCTGGGTATGATGTACACATCAGTGCTTGGGAGCTTTGTGAAGTGAAAACATGCCTCTTAAGAGCAGAGAACAAAACAACAAATCCCAAAGGGATTAACACAGGCTGTGAAACAGATCTATGATATTTAAAGAGTCTTAGAATTCAGTTCACAGATCCATAGAATCCTGTTTTTGACAGACACAAGTGATTCAGATCTCGTAGGTAACAAGTGTTGGCTGATGAATACACGGGAGGGTAAATAATGCAAGAAATGAGGCTCAAAACTCTATTTTTTTTGTTCACCTTTTTAGTTTGTCAGTAGGTCTGAGAACAAATACAAGCGAATGAACAGCAACGAGCGGGTCCGCATTGTCACAGGCTGGCCCTCGGGCCTGGCACTCAGCTCATCTGAAGGGAAGAAGCAGCTGCCTGATAAACTGGAAGGTACAAATCTAAAATAGCCTTTACACACAGAGCACTTGCATTTGTCTTGTATTTGTGTTCCACTCTGCAAAACTTCAACAGCAATTGTGACCAAAACTGAATTTGCTAGGAATGCTTGGGGCACTAAGCTTTCACAGGCAGCTTTAGGACCCTGAATTGTCCTGTTTGGCTGGCAGATCTTTGTAGGTATTTTCTTGCCTTTTGCTCCAAAACATTTGACTCGGAATAAGTCAAGCTAACAAGCAGAGAGTCCACGAGCAAATGCTGTGTTGAAGAGGTTAAGAAATAATCTTTTGAAAGCAAGAGGCAGTTGAATTATTTAGTATTATGTTGGACATCATAGTGCTGTGAGTATAGTAAAGACAACCCTAGCAAAAGGGAAGGAGGACCAGTGTGACTAACCATGTCATTTCTGGTTCGTGTGTGTCTCCTTTTTTTCTCCAAATATTGATGGAGAGGAACCCAGGAGATAAATGTCTTGTTCTTTGCTCAGATTTGGATTCCGAGAGTGAGCTGGATAAGAAGCTCAGTCTGATCCCTTATAGCTTGGTGAGACCCATCCACTGCGAGCGCAGGCGCCCCGTGCTCTTCACCCCCACCATGCTGGCCAAGCCCTTGGTGCAGAAGCTTCTCAACTCTGGAGGTGCCCTGGAATTCAACATATGCAAGCCAGGTAATGGGATAAGAGAGGGCCATGACTGCCAGCCCTCAGTGTTGGAAATATGAACATCTATATGCGTGCACACGTAGGGGAATGCACATGTGAGAGTTGCTTGAGGTACTTCAAGTCACATCAGAGTGATGTGTAGCTGTAAATCCTGCTTTTTGTGACTATCTGGGATATTTGAATGTTTTTGAGACAGCCAGTACACATGGTTATGAGATTCAGTGTCTATAAATATTATCCATGTGTATGCTGTGTGGTTGCTAGGCTGCCCCTCAGAGACTGAAATGCTGTGAGTGCTCTTTCTGTTTGCATACTGTTTGCATACTGCATATCTAGGCAATGTGAAATTTTGATTAATTTGTTTCTAGTATTTGCTATTATGAGGAATATCTTCCCTAGAGCGACTTTAGGTTTCTGTCTCATCCAAGCTGTGAAGATTGTGCATTTGATCTACTGGAAAGACTGATTTTCTTCCATGCTAAGTATTTACTATTAAAGCAGTACGCAGTGCCGTGATGGCTGCAGGGCAGGATTGTATACAACCCAGCATTAAACAGAGCTGACGTTTCATTTTTACACTAATATTGAATACCCACAGCATAGTATGCAGCCTTACAGTCATCGAGACAGAGAAACTGAGAAGTTAAGTATTATAATAAATATCCCCTGTCTTGCAACATAAAACAAAAGCTTTGATGTAGAGCTGCAATTCACAAGGGGGTCGGTATCATACATTGCAACCTAAGCCAAATTTTTTTGAAACTTTAAACACAAATGTTGGAACACTAAATCCTTATTTTAGGATCCTGTGCTGAAGAGACCACCTTTTTTTAGCACTTCTCAGCATCTGCCATCCCCGAACTGTTACTATATAACATTAGGTGCTGGAATTGTATTTACTGTTTTAATTTAATACCTTCATAGTGTTGTAGTAATTGCCCAAGGACTCATTGGTGCAGGATATAGCTGAGATGCTCAGATGTGATCAGATTAGGCTTTAATTGAATTCAATGGAAGAAATGAGGCAGCTGTTAAGACAATTCATTGCTCATCCTCCTTCCCTGAACCATCCTTACATCCCATGTGAAGTACTACTGGATACTTTTCTAGGTGTTCTGCTGCTGTAAATTTGATTCTGTCCCCATCCACATCTCTTCCTAGATATTGTAACAAAGGAAGAGTTCTTAAAGAAGCAAAGGACAGAGACTGTCATCTTCAGCAGAGAAAAGAATCTGAACACATACGAATGCATTGTACCTGCCAACATCGAGGCTGTTGCTGCCAAGGTGCTCACAGTGCTCTGTGTCCTCTGGGCTCTCTGTGAACCCCTCTGCAAAGTCCTGCATAACAGACTGACCAATTTACAGTTGCACGTTCTCTCTCCTGCCCTCCTTCAATCTCGGATTTTTATTTATTCTCCCGAATGGTTTTCATTTGTGCTCTTACTTTTCCTTTTCTTTCCCGTCCTCTGCCATATGCTTTTATATTCTCCCTCATTCCCTGTGATGACCCACATAGATGCAGTTTTATATCCTTTCATGTTCTGTGCTCCATCCTTTATTCATTTCCTTTTCATATCATAAGTATATATGAATACACGAGAGAGTAAGAGATACAAGGACCTAGACAAAGGAAAGAGAAGCCTGAAACCCAGACACAGGTGTACAAAACAAAGACAACAATGCCCGAGACAGAGATCTTATGTCAAGTAGGGTAGATTTGATGCACAGCATGGAAAAAAAGGAAAATTAAAGTGATGGTTTTTTGTCTCACAAGTAGGTGCAGTAGATGTTCTTTCTAACAAAAAGCAAGTCTCTGTGTTTGTGTCTATATGTAAAACTGGTATTTTATCCTACTTTTCATCTTTAGAGCAATCTATTTCCATTTCAAACCTTTTTAGAAAGCTGTTAAGCTCAACTGTTATTTGACTGACTAGTTTTAAACCAGTAGGAGGAGCTGGACTTTAAATGTCTATTTGATTAAAAGGTTTTAAATCAGTACAATGGTAAATAGAGAGCTTTCCAAATGACCCCATAAGGGATAGATATCATTATCTTGAGATTCCACAGCAGTAAATTTTCCTTTGTGACACTGTTATGACTTTGTTTTTAGAACAAGCATTGTCTCCTGGAAGCTGGAATAAGCTGCACGAAGGATTTAATCAAAGCCAAGATATATCCTATTGTTCTCTTTATAAGAGTCTCAGAGAAAAACATTAAGAGGTTCAGGTAACATGTCAAATCTTTTGCATATTTGATGTTCTGTCTTATTCTTGAGTCCAATTATGTTCTCACTGAGAGAAATAAAGAACCTCATCCCTCTCCATCTGGTACTTCTATGTGCACTATTTCCTCCCATGACTCCTCCTTGAAATCTTACAACCAGAGAAAGCAGGAATTCCCCAAATCTGGCACTCTTTCACTGTCACTAGTGGCAATGAGCATTGTGGGAGGATGAGACCGAAGAAAATGTGGTTTTCTCCATGCTCAGCACTCCCACAGCATTTCTGAAGGTAATGCAGGCTGAAAGAGGAGAGCTCGTAAACACTTGCACTCTCCCTCCATTCAATCCTCTTAAATTGTTTCCCCATAGCAAATATTTCTCCTTGGGGGCAGCATGGAGGTAAGGGGATGGTAGACCTGGAGTAGCTGCATTCCTCACTGCTTTTATTGCTTGTAAGTAGTGAGGAGAAAATAAATTCTTGATGGGACAGCTGGGACTACAGGATTAACTGAAGATGCAAGACATTTATTTTTGGTCTGCTCATTTGATACAGGAAACTGCTGCCGAAGCCGGAGACTGAGGATGAGTTTTTACGGATGTGCCGCCTGAAGGAGAAAGAGCTGGAAGCTCTGCCTTGCCTTTATGCCTCAGTGGAGGCAGAGGCGTGGAGCAGCATTGAGGATCTGATCCGTACAATAAAAGACAGGATCGGGGAAGAGCAGAGGAAAACCATCTGGATAGATGAAGATCAGCTATAAAAAGCCCTAAGTACCACGGAGCTCTTTGGTGAGGAAAGGACGCATCCAGGTGGAGCAGGGGTTCACAGAATTCTCTGGTTGGTGCCCAGAGCTCACTCCTGTTCCACCCTTGCTGGCTGGGCACTTCCTGCTGGCAGGATGCATGTCTGGAATGGGACTGGAGCTGTGTTCAAGAGCCAGAGTCTCAGATGCTGGAATCCAGGCTGTGGGGCCACCACCACAATTTCTGATCCACTGGCATTTCATAAGAGACAGCATCTGTTTAACACGTATGAGGACAAAGATCTTGAGAGGGAGCTTGGGGTAATTTATTATGTTCCAAATATGGATCTCTTGTCTCATTGAAAACTTCTGATGAGACCAAATAAGTGGAATCTGAAAGGGGTAAGGCATGGGGATTGGGCTTCAGGATATGGAATTGAGATGTGCCCCACACCCCTTTGAGGTGAGATTCTGAACATACCCAGCTGAGGAAGCTGAAGGCTGGTTGGGAGTAGCAGCAGCACAACTGCTGATGGCCAGAGCAGCTCTGTAGCCCTGTTTCTCCCTAATCAAAAGGAAAGAAAATAGCTATTCCTCCTGGCCTTAACTAAATTGAAAATTTTCTCTTTCTTTTGAAACCCCAGTTTTATTTAACAATTTTGCAGGTTTCCTTTGTAGTCCAGGAAAACAGACTTCACTGTCCCAGTGGCACATCAGATCTTTCCATATCTTCCAACGTTTCATTTAGTTTATCCCTGCCTCTGCATCGTATTCATTTGTACATCTCTCAGTTTTTAACATTTTTTTAGTCATGGAAAATACCACAGTGCCTTCTTCGGACAACAGGTTTCTCTGTTTCTTCACTGAAATATTTCTCTACAACATCATTGCCAGCCAACGTGCCTGCTCTCGACAGGAAGGACTATTCTGAGAAGAAGAGAATTTCATAAGCCAGTAATTGCTGTGAACCACTCAGTCCTTGACCAGTGTGCTGTGACTGACAGCAAGGAGACCTGCAGGCACCACGCTGTGCTGTGGCCAAGTGGGATAATGCTTCCAGAAGTGTGTGTAGGGCTGAGGAGACCATGTCCCATTTTCAAAAGCACTTAAGTCCTCAGAGAGTTTAAGTTTCACTGCTCACGAGTGCGACTTAGACTCCTAAATCTCTTCAGTCTTTGAAACCTTTCCTTTCGACATTAGATGCTGTACTGAGATTGCCAAATTGATCCAATAAAACTGACCTGATAATAATGACTCGTGCAATTGCTGATCTGAAATGCAATAAAAATTGACCTACAGATGAAGAATGGTCCATCCCATTGTCCTTAGATCCTTCATTCCTTGCCATATCCCTCCCTTTTAAGATGCATTTAATAACAAATTTCCTTTCCTTCTGCGTTCATCCCCAGCCCCCCATCTTGGTGCTGTGGGCTGATGTACAGCAGCAGGCAATAAAAAAACAATCAAAATCTAAACAAAACATCTGGGCTGGTTGCCTTCACTAGATTAGCTGCTCCCTTGTCTTTGCAACAAACTTCTGCTGTGGGTGTCTCTCAGGTGGACTGGGTCAGCTCGTGTTGGCTTGTGGGATTGTGCTTTTCTTTTATGCTTTTTTTTCTTTTATGCTCTTCTCTTTAATGCACATCATTTTTTAACTAATGGAATCTTCGAGAAGTAATTTATGTCACTTTACATCTAATTGCTGCTGCTGTGTTTCTCAAGTTATTAATGTTTGAAAGAATGTTCATAGCTAGCCCTTCTCAGAGAATAGCTCTTTACCTGCCCAGTGCCATCTGCTTGGACTGTGCAGGCAGGGGGATACTTCCATGTGCAATCTCTTTACAGAAAGGACAGGCTGCACACACAATTTGCAACTCCCTCCAGGGCAAAGAATAACAACCAGCTGGGGTATATATAGAACAAATTGGATGATTCTTCAGAGATCCTCTGTAGCTCAAGCAGAAATAAGAAAGCATCACTTGGAAGAACTAAGCCTTCCAGGAGCATTTTGCATTCATTCCTAATGCCCTGATAATGCAACCTTGTGTAACAGCTGCCTGTGGTTTGTTCCTGCCCCTCCTGTGAAAGCTTTTGAGTCTGCAGCTGAGCAATGGGAGGGACTGCAGGAACATTTCTCAGCTGCTTCAGCAAAAAGTTCAGCCAGGTCAGCATCAGATGCCACCAGGAGCCAGCAGCTGACTGCTCACCGGCGAGTGTCCGTGTGCCACTGGCTGTGCCACAGGGATCACACCATCTGCTGGAATGGCTGCAACAGATGGCAGTGGGGCAGAGGGGATGGACTGTCTCACAATGCTCTGGTTGTTTCTGCAGTGATCTCTTCTCCCCACAGCTTTATGTCTCTTTGCATGGACAAAGCTGCAGATGTGATTTGTCCCACTTCACTTTGGGCACAGGAAAGGCATATGCCAAACTCTGGAGTGCAGTGAGCAGAGACACCTCCAAAGAGCTGTTTCTCTGACTTACTGGAGATGGCTATCTAAGGGTGAGATGAATTACCCTCTGAACTGTCTGGAGTTTTCATTGACTACAGCAAGAAACGAGAGAATTAGCCTGGCCTTTAGCATTTAGCTCTTTGATCTGTAATTTAGGACAGCTAAACCACCTTATGGGAAAAGTGGAAGTAGAAATTGAGGCAGAGAACAAGAAATCTAATTATTTCTGTGAAACCAGAGAGGAATGGATACCTGGAACAGACCTTTCTTCTCATATCCAGTTCACCTGTAAATTCCCATCTCTGCAGACACTACAGAGTGTTGTGGTTGTCTGCTCATGTGATGTGAAACAACCAGACCCTGTCCAGTGCAGTTCATGGCACAGCTGTGAGCTGTACCCTGCACAAGCCTCATCTCTCTGTGACCCAGTGGAGGAGGACTGAAAACTCTGGTCCTGGACTCAGCACATGCACAAAAGCCCAGCAGGCATAGCCAGCTTCAGTAGGGGTTGTGTGGTTGAAAAATTGGGAACAACAATTAAGAAAACAAAATGGGAATTGGAAATGCTGTAAATGTTCCCTGTAAATAGTGTCACAATGGAATCTCAAGCAGATTCTCCAGCTGATCTCATCAAAGGGTTAGAATGGGACAAGTTTAATGTTGATTTATTCTTTGGTTGTTTCTGTATTTTAGACAGCACTTGATAGGAGATTTGAGGTCAATAACTGGACTTGCAAGTACCACCAAAATTCAGACACATTCCCTAAATCAGTCTAAAGAGGGAAATTGAAGCTGCAGACTTGAGTTGGAACTGAAAGCTGTGCTTGGACACCAGAGCTCAGGCCCAGCTGCCATGTGTGGATCCCTACCTAAGGTAAGCAACATTCACAGCACAACCCATTTAAATCCATTTAAAAATCACTCATGGTTTTTAATTGAAGTCTGGGAACATTTCTCAGCAATTTGTGTTTTAAGTTAGAAAGGAGGTAACAGAAAGCTTGGAAATTGCCCTATGTTTGGTCTGCTGCTTTTACAGTAAGAGGTGTAAAACATAGAATAATAACTGCCTTTCAAAATGGATTATTTGAAAACTACTTCTTTTTGACTTTAAGAGCTCACAAGAGCTTGTTGGGAAATTTTTCACATGCAGATTGTTCTTCTGAAAATGTCATTGAAAAATTGCCCACTAGAAAATGCAATTGGAAATTTTTTCAATGGAATATTGTTCTGTTAGAAAATATGTTTTCATCTAAATCAAATGTCTATGGAAATTCTTCCATTCTAACATTTCATTTTTAAAAAATTTAAAGTATTTCAATAATACTGAAGCAGTCATTTTCAATATTTCACATACTTTCAGTCTTTTATCCGAAAACATTTTTGGAGTTAATTTTTAATTTTTATAGGTGAAATATTTTTAAAAGTCTACATTTAAACATATGATTTGATTAAAACAGTTGTATTTGATGTTTATATACTACAAAATAATGGAAATAATGGCTTACAGCTCTTACATGTGGGATAATATCTGTGATCACCAGAGAAAAATCAAACTGAGTCTGGCTTTGCATTTGGTTTAACTCTGCTGCTAAAATGATGTATTGTATAAGTCAGTATCATGCAGTTCAGCACATTGGGGAATTGTTGCAGGTAAAAATTTCATGCAAACTTTATTACACAGAATTGGATATTCCTTTGAACCAGAATTCTGGCTGGAGGCAAAGCTGTCAATCGGTCCGGCTGCAGCACAGACAGCTCTGGCAGCACAATTTGCAGGGGGGTAGGAACACACACAAAGCAGACTTGTGCCTACAAACTTGAAGTGGAGATAGATGCCAAAGCTGGAAAAACGCCCGTAAACCTGTTAGAGTTTTCTGTATTCTTTGTGCCAAGTTATTTTCATGGCCCAGGGTTCGAGAGCTCAGTGCTGCAGTCGGGCACTGCTGAGTCCTGGAGCTGTCGCAGCTTCTTCAGCCCTGCCTGGGCTGGGATGTCTCAGCAGCACTTGTTAAACTGTTCCCTGGAGACTGGGAAAGCAAGACACAGGAGGTTAGGGCTTCTGGAGAGCAACATTCTAGGATTTTGCAGTTATTTGTATTGTGTATTCCAAGTCATTCAGCCTTAATCAGCTTAGACTGTGACAATGTGCTCCCCTTTGGTGCAGTTTCCAGCTCTTTTGCTCTTGCTCAGCTCTGAGAATTGACCAGTACCTCACAAAAAGACACACGATCTCAAACAGGAGATTGTGATTCACTGCTTTTAAGTCACTTTGTCTCCCCCCTTTCTCCTGCTTGCTCAGTTTCCAGAGTTGCTTGCTCTGCACCCTGTGTACCACAAGGGCTGATTCGGGGTGTGCAGCCCTGAGGTCCCTCACCAGAGCACCACGAGATTCAGGAACTGGTGTCAATTGAAACAGCAATTGCAGGAAAACCTTCTGCTTTTCCAGACTCATCTGTGGAAGAAAAAGGAGGCTCTCCCATGGATGAAGGCCATGTGCCTTTTGGTTTTGGAGACCAAATCCAATGTGAATTTTGGTTCAGGCACAGTGAATAGGGGCTCTTGAGCACTGGCAGCTTGGGTGGCAGCACAGTCATTGCCTGGGACACCCTCCTGGCATTGCAGGAGTGACAGTGACCCTGCTGTGCCCGTCCTGCCCACACAGTACCTGCAGCAACTGGGGTGACCATTCTGCCCAGCTCTTTCCTGGGAAGAAAACCTAGTCCAGCCAAAGCAGTGCTGAAAGGCTGTGGCATGAGATTTCATCCATATATTTCAGGCACTGCAGAATTCTGCTATTCTCCCGAAAACAACTCTTGATATCTCTGTAAAACTCTGTCTAACCCTCAGGGACAATCCCAGACCCTAACACTGAGGAATCTGTGCCATTCTTACGGACTTTTCATTGATTCCATGTAAATTTTGAAGCTGCAGAAGCAAACAGAAAGTCTGGCACCCCTGCAGATTTCACCTGTAGAACTGATGCTTCTTTAAGAAGAAGGTGCTGTCACTGTCTCTGTAGGGATGCAGGAGGTGACAGAGAGCTCAGGGCACCTGTCCACACGGGCCAGTGGCACAGCCTGGCTCCCCCTGGGCTGCCCTGCTCTGTCTCAAGGCTCTCAATGGGGGAGTGATGCCATCTGGCAGCTGGGTCAAGGGTTTGAGTGGGGCTTGCCTTAAGTGGTGAGATTTCTAGTTTGATTTGAGAACCTTACCAGAAAGCCAAGTTAGAACAACAGGAAGCTCATCCACCCTCCCTCCCCCACCTCCTTTTTTCTGTTCCTCTGCTGCAGAAACTGTCTGATGTTCAGATCAGAGGCTCTCCGAGGTTAAATGCACCATTAGTCACTGGAAAAAAGGGGGAAAAAGACCTTTTAAAAGCAGATGGTAGATGATAGAGAACCTGTTTGAGAGTAACTATCTACAACTGTGTGTCTGCTTCATCAGATATTAGCATCAAAAGCTGTCTGACAATTTAGCAACAAACAGCAATATTGATTTTCTTCCCAAGTGCAGATGCAGAAAGACAAAGATGGAGAGGTGGCTTTTTCAGAAGATCCCCATTATGCCTGGACAAAGACAAGGCAGGAAAGGACCTGCAGCCTCCTGTCCCATCAGCAGGGCAGGAGCAGCCTGCAGGTGAGAGGTTCTGGAGGGAAACACAGGAGAGATGCACTGCAGCCTTGTCAGGAGCCTGTGCAGAATGGAGGGGCACCATCCCAGGGATGAGGAGCTGGGGCTGGGGCCAGGCTGCTCCCACCAGGGAAAATGGGAAGTAGAGCAAAGTAGTGGAGATGGGATGGAATGTGGAAGAGACATGGGGTCCAGCTTCCATCCCTTGCTGTTTTCAGAGTTTATGTGAATTAATCACTGCAAAGCAATCTGAGCAGTTTTAGCTGCCACTCCTTCTGTCTCTCCCTTGGATTAGCAGCCATCCTGACTTTTCAGGACACTGCCAAAATAGCCATTTTAACACCTTAACATCTGGAAAAATTCCACTTTACAACTAAGATTTCTCCTTTATCCCTTGTCCCATTAATTTCTTTTCCACACATTGGTAGAAAAGCCTCCTCGTGGTCAGCAGTTGGTCTTGGAACCATTTCTTGGTGATGAGTGTTGGGTATATCCAGTTCTTTGGACAACAGCTCCCTACTTCTGATTTAAATTCCCTGCAACCAGTGGTCTCACATCAATTATGTACACTGCTCCTCGTCTCTGTGTCTGAAATGTCAGTGAATCTGATAATTTTTGCTCACAGAGGTGGGGAACTAACAAGGATCTCTGGCACAGCCTGCAGTGATTGCATCTACCAAGGCATTAGCAAAACATCAAGGAGACAGAAACAGGCACTGACACTTGCTGAAGTTCAACCCCCTGCTCAAACAGCAGCAGTCAAAGAACTCCTAACAGAGTGCTTAGGGAGGCACCAGGGCACTTCAGGACACTGCTCAGGAAGGGCTGCACGAGGCAATCTCCAACCATGGTCATGGGAACATTTGGAAAGAGGAGAAAAGGAATAAACACAGTAAGAAATAAAGAATAACTCATAATTAAACTGATTTACTCCTGGCAGAAATTGTCACAATTCCATTAACTTTCAGTTCCATCTAAATACGCACCAGAAAGAAACTAAGCTGGATATCAACTCTGACCTAGTTGGAATTCTTTATACTAACATTACTGTATTGTTAAAATACTGTTTTAAGAGCCAATTTTGGGCTGTTGCCTTCATTTTTGCACCCTAGAGAAAGCCAGTGGGGTAAACTTCTATTAAATGAATGTGAAAAATTGATGCCTGGTTCTAAGTGCACATTTATAAATATAACATCAAATCCAGTGGCTTACAACAGCTCCTCTTCCAAAGAGCTCTGCCCTCGAAGCCTGCCCTGTGGTGGTCGTGGTGTCTCTGACCCAGCCTCCTGGACCAGCCCAGCACCTTCCAAACACCCTGGGAATATTCAGCTTTGTCATTGTAGCCTGTCTGCAGCATTTGCTTCCCCATATCCTGTGCTGAGGTGATTTGCTCATTATCAGATTGCTGTTTATTAATCAAAGCAGTAACAATGGGACAGAGGAGCTGGAATACAGCACAGACAGTGCTTCATTTGTTCCAATTGATTTTCCTATCACATTTTATTACTACTATTTACTTTGTATGCCTCGGGAAGATTGAACTGCACTGTGCAGTAGGGGTAGGGATTTGAATTTCTCTTCTCTTTAGCTCTTTCTATTTCTGTGGTGATAGTCAGAACAGTGGGTTCTTCCAGCAACTAAGCCATGACCTTCTCTGCCACAAAACAGCATATGGAGATTCTGTGATAATGAGACTCCACCAGTGTGAGAAGTCCTGCAGGTGGAGTCCTAGGGAAATCCATGAGAATCATGGATAGTGAGCACAAATTATCTCTCTAAGATGACACCTTGCAAATGCTCAGCACTGGCCAGACCCTCTGCTGGAGCTGGAGCAGCTGGAAGGTGCAGACCTGCAGAACAGGCACCTGTGCTTAGGCTGGGATGAGCAGGTTGTACCAGGGGGAGGTTTTGTCCTGCGGTAAAATTAATGCAGCTGATGGTGATGATGGTTTTTTTCCCTGCTCCTTCCTCTCTTCTCTAATGTCTTAGGTCACTGTTCACAAGCTGGATGTTGCAGTGTCCAGCCAGCACATCTAAGCCATGAGGGCAGAGCAGATGATTTCTGTCAGGAGGTCTGTGGTGCTTATGGAAGCTGACGTGTGGGTCAGCAGTTACACCCAGGGTGGCACACGCTGTAAGATCACATTAATTGTCCCCTAGCCACTAACAGAGCTCACTGAGAACCTAAAGCAACTTTAAAACTGACTGAAAAACTATCAAAATCTGTGACAAAACTCCTATTTTCAGCACAGCAGGGATTTCACTCTGGAGATTTATAAGTGTTTGAACTATATTTATTCTGAAATTGCCCCATTCAGTGACTACAACAGGAAACTCATGGTTGGCTGCAACTGTAGGTGTCAGATGCATTTGCGTGGGGGGGTGATGAGAATATATGTTTAACAAAGGCTTTGTTTTCTACACTAATTTTAGAATTAGCCTAGTTGAGGAGTGAGGAGGCAGCTCTCAGGTGGTAGTAAGTGTCATTAATAAAGTTCAAAACACAAACCACAGACAGTCAGCTGAGCCGAAAGCCTCCATGGGCTCTTCACTGTTACTGGAAATGTGAGAGTCCTTCAGACAGGAATTTCTTTCTCATCACGAGTTTTATCTTGCTGAGATGCTGTTTTGTAACTTAGGCAGAGTGGGTGTGTGCAAACACACGCCTGTGTCACCACCCAGCAGAATGAGTCTTTGCAGACATGTGCAATATCATCCTTTTGGGGAACATGCACATGACACTGGGGAGAATTGCTCCTTTTTCTTTTCCCCACTTTTTTTTCCCTAGCAGAACTGCTTCTTTTGTTCCAGTAGCAGAAGCTTTGGGGTTTTAGAGCTGAGTTGTATGTCCTGGCCCCTCTCTGAAGTATTTGTCACTGAACCAATAGTGCCTGAGTGACTTGGACCTTGCCTGATAGCTCCCTGTCCTCCTGCTGTCAACGACCTTGAGCTGCACCAAATAGTTATTTTCTCCCTGTTTTTGGTTGTTTGTTTTTTTTTTTTCAGCAGCAGTGTGGGTAATTGAATGATTGTAAAATAGGCTACTGGGCCAGTAGGGGTTAAGTGAAAATGAAAATAATACCACTGACGGGAACATTTTTTGGTCACACTTAAGGTCACAGTGAGATAAAAGGTTAGGAAATATCAGCCTGAGAATTTAACATCACCAATGGTTTCTGCAAGCACAGGCTGAGAGAGTGAGGGGAGGGGGCAAGGAAGGAGGGAGGGGAATGTACAGACACTGGTGGTGGATTTAACCAGGACTGAGTTCAGACACCTGGAGCAGACTCACTTGAGCAGTATTGATCAGAGTGGAAACATTAAGTATCTCTCTTAATCTGGCACTGTTTCATTCGTGCTGCATTATTATTGTTATTAGAACCTGTGATTTACCGTGTCCAGCCTGGATCAAATTCAGCAGCTGTATTTCTCCAGATTATTTTGCACTCTTCCTTGCTGAAGTGCAATGTGGCAGCAGAAGTTTTACAGCTCTTTGAAGGAATGAGGTCTCCCTCCAGTGGTGGCAGGAAACAGCTTTGACTCCCTAAATCAATGAGGGCATGTGAGGCTGTGTGAATGAGTGTGCACCACAATACACTTTGATAGGAAATAATTTTTTTAAGGATTTTCGAATACCTTTCACTATTAGGCATCTCTTCTTATATTGCTCCCAGTAGAACCCCCCTGTGTCTTTGAAAATCTCCTCGTCTGGAAAATCTCCTTTTTATACTACCCCTTTTAACAAAATGGTTTAATATGTGCAAATAGCACAGAATTCCCACTCAATTTGCCTGTTTTAGTATTGTCTGATATTAGTATTAGCTGATTGTCAAGTTGCACATGAAATACTGGGTTGGATCCCATCACCCCATGGCATGAGCTAATACAGTGCTTTAGACATTGTGCAGAAAAAAATCCCTTTGGATTAAGCTGTTTTCAGTTCAGAAGAGACATGTCCGAGCCCTGGTCACCTTGTAACAGAAAGCCATATGACACAAGTGCACTGGGGTGAAGAGATATTGATTTACCTTCTGTAAAATGAATGTAAAGTCAAAAGTCTGAGCATTTTTCAGCACCTCTCTGTACTCTGCCTGAGTGGTGTGACCCTAGCTGCAAGCCCCATGTCTCAGACCTTCCACTACACATCCCACACCCTCCTCATCATCCTCCAATTGAAGATTCATATTTTGAGTTGCAAAACTTGTGTGTTCTGTGTTGTAAGCCACAAATGCTCCCTTATTCATTCATTTTGTGTTCCTCACTCAAGTTCTCTGTTTTTCCTCTCTCTCTCTCCTCACATTTCCATATCTGAAGCAAACTTCATAAACCACTTTTCTTAACCTCCCTAGGCCTTGCTGTAGCACCAGCAGAAAAGGTGCAATATTAAAAAAGGTATTAAAATAGCAGAGTGATACCTCCAGAGTGAGGGGAAGTGGCAAGAAACAGAATTTTATTGAAACCACTACTTAATGTTAATTATGTTTTCCCTTCCAGTAGTGAATAACCACTCAGTGCTGAAACAGGAAGACTTGATCAGAAAGGGTTTCATGGGATTATTGGATTGGAATATGTCAGTGGTGCTTATGGTTACCATTCTCCTGATTTCATGCCAACAGAATGGGCAGTGATGGCTTGAGAATCAGCTAAACAGTTCCCTTTCTTCTGAGCATCATGAATGGTTTCGAGAAAACACATCTGAGCATTTTCTTTCTGAGCTCTTTCATCATCAGAATTGTGATATAGAATAGCTTTATTCAGTCCTCACTGTATCACAACCATTTCCTTAAATACGAATTTATTTTTGAAGATAAAATTTTATCTTCTCTCTTCCAGGAGAATGCATCGTCCATCTGTATATTTTGGGTTTCTGTTTGTACATTTGCTCTGTCACCCCCAAATATTCAGTGTATGTTGCTTCCTTCTTCTAGCCAAGGGTATAAATTAAAATTCAATTTCATTAAAGTTGTAAGTAATCACTCTCTGGCTCTCATTAGTAATGATTCGGTGCAGGGGGATCCCGGCTGCTCCCACAACTGTAATTCAATTGGACTCATCAGCTCTTGTTCACAAATCGCTTGAGCTGCACTTTCTTCCCAAATTTATGGCATCAGCACTGTCCAGAGGTTGAATTACAGCTGCAGGTTTGATCAGGGACTGCATTATTCTGCATCTAATCCCTGCATTCTGACAGCAGTGGGGGGAGCACTGTTGTTTTACAGGAACTCTGCATTGTTCCTCTGCTTTATGTCAGGGGCTGAATTGCCTCTGGAATCAGGGAACTGTCAGCCCAAAGCTACAAGCAAACAACCAGCTCCAGATGACATGGTGTATAAATAACAAACATGGAGACACTCAAAAGCCAGCACTCCTTCTTCTGCACTCTCCTAAATTACTGGGATGGTGATTGACCACAGCCTGTGCTCCTGCATCAGCGGATGCAATCTGAATATATTGATGCTTTCTGAATATATTGTTGGAATGTGACTCCCAGCTTTTACCCAAAATGAGGAATGCTGATATTCACTGGTGGCACAAAGTCACTTCCACATTGATTAAATATTTCAGCCAGAAGCCACGTTCATGCATTCATTCACATCCCAGCCATTCCTCTTGAGCAGTGACCTGCAGCCCACGGCATTCCTGGCAAGAAGGGCTCTGGAATGGCAGGGAGCAGGCCCTGTGCCATTTTCCACAGAGGTGAGTTTCACTCCTCAGCTGACAGCCAGGACTTTGCCTACTGCAAGGCAGCATGCCCCCAGACCCCCTGGTACCCAGAGTTTAATCCCAGAGGGATACAGAAGCCTTATCCTTCCTAGAACCACTGTCCTTCAGCTGACAGAAAGGGACTGGCCTTAGTTTGGAACTGATCCTCGTTAGGAGCAGAGGAAATGCCCCAGGCACACCTGACCTTGGGTCAGGCCAGGGCTAAATGGTGCATTGCCTTTGGAAGCTTCTCCTGCTTTAGTACATCTATATCCATGTGCTCCAACAACACAGAGCAGAGCCACAGCCAGTATCTACCACTCATTTAATTGACCTTTGCTGTTAAATCATTAATGGAAATCACTGAGCACAGGGCAATAAGGTGGTTTCACCACTGTTCTGCTGCTTGTGGCTTCTGCTAATTTTCTGGTGTAGTTTTGCTTGTTCTAATAGCAGAATCTGTCATCCTCTAGTTTCACACAAATCCTAGGAGGCAAATTAGAAGAGATGTGGAGCAAATTCCTGTTGACTTTAACGAGGGTTGTGGTTTTTAAAAACTACGTTAAGAAGAAAACGAAGGTTCTTTTATTTCTTTATGCAACCTTGCCTTTTTTTCATACGCCTTGTGGTTGGGAAGACTCTGACATGAGACAGGCTATGGGAAATGTCTGCTTTCATATAACATCTCAGAGCAGCAGCATTTGGCTGCTGGACTGCAGCTTTCAGAGTGCTGTCGGCATCACCTGTTGTGTCAGTCCCCTGTGGCTGCAGATCCCCGGGCAGGATTCTCAGTCAGCCTCCCAGGTGGGTTCCAACATGTTTTCAGTGTATTTTAGTTCTTTCATTTGTCCATTTTTTTTTTATTTCTTTTCAAACTGAAATATATTTTTTCCATTCCTAATTAACTCCCTGCCACCCTACTTGTGGTAAAACCTGATTTATTTCTCCTTCTCTGCACTGAAAGGACAGGATACTTAATCTCCTCTGGGTGGACGCTGAAACACTGTCTGAATAAAATGCTGATCACTCATCTGGTTAGCTCCTGCCAGCTCTTCTCTGCATTCCTGCCACCTGGGTTTTGCATCATTTGCTATCGTTTCTTTAAGTGACAGATCCTATTCCTTCTCCATTTTTGGGAGAGCAATAATTCCTAAACTAGCTGCTCATTGCATTTAGGTGTGGTGAGAGTGTTTATCTTCCGTATTAATTGTAAGACTATGACTATTCACAGGCTAAAAAGGATTGTTTGAATAAATGCTTAGAAAGGGTATTAAACCAATGTCTACAATTTACTGCATTTGCTGTTCTTTTGGGACTTTTTTTGTGGATAGGGAGCAGCTTTTTATACCAATGTCCACTTGGTAGCTGCAGAGGAATAAAGAAGGCTTGGGATCCTTCGTTCAGGGAGCAATGAATAAATACATTGTAGAAACAAAGAAATATTAGCATTTTGAAAGGCTCTGTGTTTGACACTCATCTGCAAAGTAAAATATGAATTTCAGATATATGTGCATGCATGCATCCATGTTTGCAGGGGCAAACTCTTTCAGATGGCAAACACTCACTGTAAGTGCCAACATTTTTTGCACATCTTGGAAATATTCGTGTAAAAATGGGAAGAGCAAAGACTGCCCATCTGCAGTGTGAGTGGGGAATGCCGTGGGCACTGCCTGTGTGCTCAGTGAAGGGAGCCAGGTGAGGGAGGTGAAGAATCAAGGCTTCCCTTCCTCCTGCTGAAGCCTTGAGAGGCCCATCCAGTGACATGTCTAATGACACTTTTCAGAGGCACCATCCATCCCTTCTGCCTCACCTCTGGAGCCAGCCCAGGCTGAGGAACCTCACCGTGGATTCAGCCAAGGGCTCGGAGCCTGGCCCCCCACCCTGTCAGTGATCTCAGGCAAACACTGGCAACTCTGTTCCAGTTATTCATCCTGAAGTGGAGGTGTTAGGAAATATGAGGCTGGTAAGTGGGTGACAGGCATCTGCAAGTGTCACCTCAGCAATTCAGGTTCACAGAGAGCCTCGGAGTAGGATTGCAAAAATTGCATCATTTGTAACCTTTTCAGCACCAGCCTTTTTAAAAACAAACTGTAACCAACAGCTTTCCTTCGGACATGAAGAGAATAACTAAAGAGAACATCTGTTTTCCCTTTAGATGTGGAACTGCAATAGCAAGCCATGCATAAATTTTATTAAGGCTTGCTAATTTCTGACGAGTTTGGGGAGATACATGCTACCCGTGGAGATATTTGGCTCTGCATCACCAGATGAAAAGTCATTTTAAAAACAATGCAGAAAAAATGGACAAAGCTTGGCAGCAAATGTGTGAGGTTTTGCTCCCAGGGCTTTGGCTTTGTTTGTGCAATTTATAGATTTGTGCCCTTTTTTTTCCCCTCTTAATGTCACTCATCTTGTTTTCTGATAATTTTTTATGACATAGATGACTAAACAAAATGCACCTAAACTGACAAAGCTACTTATTGCTGGAGCATTTTGTACTCAAAAGCAGAGGTCCAAATGCTTTCAGGACTTAGATGTGGTTTAAGTTGTTTCTGCAATGCCAAGTTTTTCTGTACCTCAAGAGCACTTGAGCCAGCATAAGCTGTTTTGCTGCAGCAACGTGTCTCCAGATTTAGAACTCAAAACCTGGGAAAGCCCCACTCAGGTCCCACAGCCCCAGGTTCTGTGCCCTCTGAGGAAACATCCTGGAGCAGAACCTCAATTTCTGATCTTTCTCCACTATCAGAACCAAGGTTTATCATCCTAGAGGGCAATCACAGTAACTTCACAGAATCCCAGAATGGTTTGGGTTGGAAGGGACCTTAAAGACCATCAGGTTCCAACCCCCTGACATGGGCAGGGACACTTTCCACTATCCCAGGCTGCTCCAAGCCCTGTCCAACCTGGCCTGGAACACTTCCAGGGATGCCACAGCTTCCCTGGGCACCCTGTGCCAGGAAAGGATTTTTTCCCAATATCCAGTCTAGGTAAGAACTGCAAGGATGCTTGGCAGGACATGCCTGGAATTACACAGATCATGCCTCGTTGCATGAAATAAGTAGCAAAGTCACAGGCTGGGTTCAAAATATGCTTGTCTTCTCTCAATAATTAATTGTTTGTGGATTAATATGAGGTTTTGTGTTTTGAAAGTAAACTAATCCACTCACTGGCTGGTGTTTAATGAAGGAGAACAGGCTGCTGTCAAGCAGTCTGAAAATAGTGAAAATTAACTCCATGAAGTGTCACGACTCACATATTTTATGTGTATGAGTAATGTGTCTTCTGTGGGACAGAAGATGAAAATACCACATGGAAAAGAAAAAATAGTGTCTGCCAATTAAATAAGAGAAGCCAGAGTAATTGCTTTGACATAATTTGGTGTTTTGGCTGTTTGGTGGCAGCTGGGCTGGGCCACTGCAAGAGAATCCACTGCAAGAGAACTCACAAAGAGTATGAACCAAAGGCTCTGCAGCCTCTGTATTCACAGAGGGGAAAGAAAATATATTCAAAATCAGAATACACTGAAATCATAGAGATCCTCCCCAAGTTGAAAGGGATCTCAAGGATCATCCATCCAGCCTTTCTTGGCAAATGACTGGTCTAAACAAGGTGTCCCAGCATCCTGTCCAGCTGAACCTTAAAAGTGTCCAATATTGGGAATCCACTACTTCTCTAGGGAGATTATTCCAATGACCAATTGTTCCCATTGTAAAAAAATTTTCCTCTTGTGTCCAGTCAGAATCTCCCCAGGAATAACTTGTACCCATTTTTCCTGTCCTTTCCATGTGACTCCTGGTAAAGAAGGAGTCTCCATCTTCTTTGCAGCCCCTCTTTAAATCCTGGAGAAGGGTGATAAGGTCTCCCCTCAACTTTTTCTCAAGGCTGAACAAACCCCATTCTCTCAGCCCTTCATTAAAAGTGGCATTAAAAGGGACAAAGCAAATACTGAGATACAAATTCACTAATAAGTGGATTTTTTTCTTGAGAAATGCCAAACTACTCCAGTTTTCTTTGGCCTCACAAGTGTTAAGACTACAAGCACTTCAAAAAATTGGGATCTCTCAGAAAGAGAATAGAATAGGGATCATAAAGTCTTGCAGATAACAACCAGCCAAGGGTTCAATACCTACAGCAAAAAACTAATACTTTAGTACCAGAAGGTTCCCATATACTTAATGATGTTGCTAGAAAATGGTTGATCTGTTTGAACTGTTCTTGTTCATTCCTGTGCAGGAGAATGTTATTCCCTTTGCCTCTCTGCACTTTTTCATTCTGCCATGGGGAGTGTGCAGAGAGAAGGCCATTGAAAAAGCCATATAAAACCTTGAGAATGCAATAAGCAGAACATGGCACTTTTAACACGACAAAACTACGAGCTTAGGTAAGGCTTGAAGTGCACATAAACTCCAGCACCTCCTCAGGCAAAGAGAGTCACAGTCTCAACAGAGAAGCAGCAAAAGGAGTTTAGATCATAAATGCTCTTCAGAACTACAAGCTTTGCTGCCTGAATGCACAATGAGCAATTCAAGTGCCCAGACATCTTCAAATCACCCAGGCTAAGCCAGGAGTGCACCTGCCCTGTGGGAGCAACAGTTCAATATTCTGGCTCAGTTTGCTCACCCAGCACGAGGTGGGTGATTTATCACCTTGGGTGATTCCATCAACTGCACACCTTTCCTGTTAAGATCTTCAGTTTTGTGCCTAAACTCTGGAGTTTTGATTGCATTTGCAGTAGCTCTGGCATTGCTGCAAAGGTGCTACTACTGCAGCAGGGGCAAATCCTCCTTGTGGCTTATTTGCTTCCCAGTTTCACTGAGCAAAATGCTCTTCGTGGCAGTGCTGGTGTCTGATGGCACTCAGGGAAACGGCAGCCATGTCCCAGGTGTGGGCAAACAGATTTTAGTACAGAATCCATCAGCTGCACCCTCAGCTCAAATGGCAGCAGCTCCTTCTCACCGGGCTTCCTGCTGTCACTCCCAGCTGCAGTCAGATCTTCATGCACAAGCAGCCCACTGCCTTCTCCAGCTGCCAGACACCTTTCCAGCTTTCATCTGCAGATGTTCTCAGGGCCAGAGCCCCAAAAGTTTATTCCTAAGCCTTTCTCCCAAAAGCTCCCCATCTTCTGCTCACAATTCAGTTGCTCTGTAGCCTAGGGGGTAAATTGAAATAATATTTTCCTAACTGGCCCTTTCTTTCTATCCTCCAGTTCTCTGTTCTCTTCCATCTTTTAGTCTTTTCTCTTTCTCCATGGGAGATTAAAGAAGAAGGAATAGAAGCAGCTGCAGTGTCAGCAGAAAGAGAACAGGTGTTATAAGAAGAAATAGAGATGGGAAAGAGAAAAACAGAATAGAAATAGAAAAAAAATGTTTGAAAAGGGAAAATAATAGAAAGATGAAGTAATTGGTATTGCTTTATTTTGTATCAAAGTAAGTTGTTTTATTTTCAGTCTAAGTCCAAAGCAGGGAGATGAACCAGAAATCCTGCAGCATGGAGCTGGACAGATAATAAGGAAAAGGGGAAAGGGAATTCTCTGAGGCTGAGAACAAACCTGTCTCTCATCGGTGACACTTTCACCTCCTGCTCACGCTCGTGGCAAAGCCTCTGCAGGGCCATCCGTGGGGATTGTCACACCTGGCTGTGAGCCCTGCCCGGCTGCTGCAGGAGCAAACAGAATTCTGCTTTGTGCTGCTCCGGAGCAGCTTCCAGTGATTCCATGGGGAACCACAGTGCTGAGGGGGATGGAGGGAGGGAGGGCTGGACCTTTCCCTTCTGACAATTAGATGGGAGCTGTTGAAAGCTGCTTTCATGGATGAATGCATGGAGAACTAGGGAAGTCTGGCAACTGATTCATTTGATTAGTTTATTGTATACCACAATTTCCCTCTCCCAGATGAAGCAGGTCTGTCACTGGAGTGGGACTTCGCAGTTACTCTCTGCCAAAACCCCTCAGCACCTCAGAAGTCTGAAGAGGACCTCAAGTAGGGCACAGACAAAGCCAGTGGAGCAGGAGAAACCGAGCTAATCAGAAAACGCCAATCCACAGGGGCTGATTTCCAGGCAGTTTAACATCTGTGGATTCCAGCGGGAGTCCTGAGTGCTCAGCTGTTGTGAAAAGCAGAGCACGGGGGTTCGGGGCTGGGGTGTTTTCTCCATCCCAGCGGTGTGGCTGGGTTCCGGCAGGGCAATCATGACATCCAGCGGGAAACTCCTGAACTACAGCAGCACCTGATGGGAGCAATGAGCCGCTCCCGAGTCTCAAACAACAATCAAAGGGTAAGACCATGGAAGGGAAACTGCTCAAGAAAGCTTCTGTAGTGAATGGCTCAGGAGTTAGGAGTTTAGTGCTGGTCTCCTGAAATCTCCAATACCCAAATGTGTTTTGAAATGTCTCTTCTTGCCAGGGAGAAAAACACTTGCTCTTTGGGGAAGAGATGACAACAGCATCTCAGTGGGATTAATCTTCACACAGGATTCTGACTTCCATGAAAGGTTTTATTTAATTGTTTTTGTTTTAAATCTGTTACTCCCTGACCTTTTAAGATGTCTCAATGCCTACAAGGAGGCTGGAGAGGAATTTTTGACAGGGTGGTGACAGGACAAGGGGAAGTGGCCTGAAGCTGGAGAGAGGTAGAGTTAAATTGAGTATTGGGAAGAAATTGCTCCCTGTGAGGCTGGGGAGGTCCTGGCACAGGGCGCCCAGAGAAGCTGTGGCTGCCCCATCACTGGAAGTGTCCCAGGCCAGGTTGGACATTGGGGCTTGGAGCAACCTGGGATAGAGGAAGGTGTCCCTGCCATGGCAGGGGGTGAAACGAGATGAGCTTTAAGGTCCTTTCCAACCCAAACCATTCTGTGATTCTTAGCATCCTTAATATTCTATGAAATCTCACTCATTCTAGTAGTTTCCATCAGCTCTGTACACTTGTGTTCACTTGCCCCCGTGTTTGGAACAGGCCTGGAGAGGATAAATAATCTGAAACTTAAACTGGAATAGGTGTTTGTGGCACAAATAATTGGAAGCACAGACAGAAGTAAGGCAGAAACGACAAATAATCTCAGAGCTGAGGACATGTGTCTGTCTTTTATGATTTCGTTCTGCAGCCAGAAGGTCTGGGATCCCAGCTGCCACTCGGTGATCACACACCAGCTGCTTCCCAAAATGTTTTTTTCCCTCCAGTACCTAATCACACGACCGAGGGGATTTCTTTAAACATGTACTTTGATACTTTAATCCCCGCCTCGCCATCAGCCCGGCACTAGATTGCTCCGGCGTGTTTGCAAGGAATGACACCCGATGTCCTCAGGGACTGAAGTGTCCCTGCCCCACAGGAGAGGGTTCACCCTGAGTGTTGGATTTTGGATCTCAGAGGAGAGGCTGGATCCACCCGGGATCAGCTCCTGGGGGCAGCCAGGTGGAGTTTCATCTGGCTGAGTAAGGATCTACGGATGCTGCAGTGCTATGGACGTGTGCTCCCCGATGACGTCAGCGATTACACGACTCTACTGCATGAGCTGGCTCTGGTGAGAACAAACCCCCCTGGGTTCTGACCCACATGTTACAAACACCGCCCCGGTACCGCCGGCTCGGGACCCCAAGAGACCGCCCAGGCCCCGCCGTCGCGGCTCCCCTGACGTCATCCCGGACGCGCCGTGACGTCACGCCAACAAAACGGGGCACGGCGTGACGTCACGCCCTGGGCAGTGTTCCCGCCTTCTCCTTCCGCCTCTCAGGCCCCGCCCCAGCAGCAAGGCCACGCCCTCTCGCTGCTGATTGGTGCTCGCGCCTCTGTCCCCGCCCCCCTCCCGGCGCTGCCCGCCCCGCCTTGCCCAGAGCCGCGTCGCCCGCCTGGCCCCGCCCCGCGTGCCGATTCCTCCAATTGGAGAACGGATGCGATGAGCGACAGCGCTGCCGCCCAATGAGGGCGGCGCGGGCTCCACCCCGCGCGGGCGGCGGCGCTCGCTGTGCGAGGGGCCGGGGCCGCGTGTCCCCCGCCCCGCCGCGGCACCGCCGCGACCCCGCGCCGAGGGCTCCGGGCGCCTCCCGCCGCCCCCGGCCCCGCGCGGCCCCTCGGAGCGGCCGCGCCCCCTCCCCGGGCAGGGCCTGCGGGCCGCGCCCTGCCGCCCCCACCCCTCCCCCGGCCGGCCGCTCCCTCCCTCCGCCGAGCCGGAGCGAGGAATGGGCGGTCCCGGCCCGTAGCCCCCGGCTGCGGCTGCTCCTCCTCCCGGTCGCAGCGTCTCGGCGGCCTCCGCCCGATGCTGGCGGAGCTCGGGGTCTCGGCGGCGGCGTTGTGAGCGCTCCGGCCGGGCCGCCGCCGCCATGTCCGGCGTGGTGCGCACCCTGAGCCGCTGCCTGCTGCCGGCCGAGGCCGCGGGCCGCGCCGGGGAGCAGCCGCGGAGGGACGGCAAGGAGCGGAGCCGCGATGCCGAGCGGGAGGCGCGGCGGCGCAGCCGGGAGATCGACGCGATGCTGGCCCGGGAGCGGCGCGCCGTGCGCCGCCTCGTCAAGATCCTGCTGCTGGGCGCCGGCGAGAGCGGCAAGTCCACCTTCCTCAAGCAGATGCGGATCATCCACGGCCGCGAGTTCGACCAGAAGGCGCTGCTGGAGTTCCGGGCCACCATCTACGAGAACATCCTCAAGGTGAGGGGCGGCGGAGGGGGGGATGGAGGCCGGCGCCGGCACATCCCACAGCGCCGGGAGCTTGGGCCGTGCCCGGAGTCGCCGTCGGAAAAGGATGTGAGAGCTCTGCCGGGGCGGCGGCTGCGCCCCCCGCCTGCCCCGCCGCGGCTCTCGGTGCTCGCTCCTCACGGGAAGGGCTCTCGGTGCAGGTGTTTGGGAGGGCGGGGACCTTTGTGCTGCGGGGGGCCCGGGGAATGCGGGTTCCGGCGTTTCCCGGCTGAAGGCTTGCGAGAAAAAGGCTCAAAGGAAATTTCCCTGCAAAGGGGATTGAGACAAGCTTTGTGGAAACGCAGAGGAAAGAGGATATAGGTGTGGCCTGCCTTCTGGAAAAACATTATGAGAGCATCTTCGAATTCGGAATTGGAGAAACTTCAAGATTTGAAGAAATGAGGAGGAATTTATCTGCTTTTGCAAAGTATCCCAGTCTGTGCACCTCGAGATGGGACAAGAAAGGGGCCCTCGTACAGATGTTATGGCTGCGAGTGGTGGTTAACTTGGTGCATCTTTAGAAATGAGGGGAGTGTAGGCCCACAGAGTTGGGCAGTGTGGGCTCTCATCAAACCTGGAGCTGAAATGGAAATAACTTTGGTTTGGTGCCTTTGCAGGAAAGTTGTAGTTCAGTGTGTGTGCGGGTTTTATAGTGCTGGCAGTGTGTGTCCCTATTGACTGGAGACTAAAAGCTTCTGGTAGAGCCCCTGTTCTACTGACCAGTATTTCTCTAACTAGGGAAAACCAGCCTTGAGAAATACTGTCCCTTTCAGGGATACAAGCGTTGATGCCCTGTGCGGGTAGAAGTGTTCACATTTCAGAAAATACCTGAAGATACATGAAATGCTCACTCGGGAGTGTTTCTCTCTTCGTCTTCATAATCTTTCCCTAAAAGAAATGCTGCTTTCCTGCCTATATTTTTCTGTAGGGCCATCTCCATTCTTTTGTGGGCATGGATTTGTGAGGCTCTGTGAGATTTCATAGAAAGTTAAAGGAAAGGGAACTGTGCAAGTTAAAGATAACGAGTTACTTTTGAGTTTCCAGATTTGCGTTTAAATAGAAGCTTTATGTGCACTTAATAAGTGCATGCATACAATGACTCTTGTTTTTAAGAATGCTGCTATTCCATAAAGGGCTTTCACTTCTGTTAATGATCAGGAAAATGGTTGTCTAATTTTCTTTTCCTTTTTTGTTGTCCATTTTCAGGCTGGAGCCCATTAGCTGCAAGAAAGTTGAAATTCAGAAGCTTCTCTCTTATTGTAGCTTTGTGAGCAAAGAAAGTGTTATGATTTTTTAAATCTATATGCCTAGAAATAAGAAGTCTTAGCTCTTAATGCTTATTGTGGTCCTGTCAGTGATTTATTTGTTTTACTGCTACTAATTTGAAGTAATAGCAGAAGCTTTTAGGGAAGCAGTTTGTGAAAATGGAAAAAATCTGAGACTCCTTCCTCTTTAAGTTGTCTAAGAGGTAGCAGTTATGGTAAAATGATGTAATATTTTATGTATGCAGAAGGTGTAGAGCTTTCAGCAGTAGAACTTGGTGTGCTTTGGAAAAGAAAGTGTCTCCTTCTTGGAGTAGGGGAGGCAGAATCACACACTTGAAACACTTGTTTGCTGGATGGCTCTGGGGAGATTTGCAATATTCAGAGTAGAATCCTGGTCCTCAAGATAGCAGTCAGGTGTTCTAGTAGTTTACAGCTCTTCTTAGACTGTGTCAGTTGAGCCTTTTAAACTCTTCTAATCCTGAAAATAAAATTTGGAAGTAGCTTTGAAGTGTGTTAATATGGTTCAGCAGATTGATCGCCCTTTCGGCCTTGCAGGTGGTGATTTGGAAGTGTTAAGGTTAGGTTAGGGGTCTCCTTTAGGTATGTGTCAGACTCTTCCTTCCCTTGCTTCTCCACATAATACAGGTGGCTCTTGCATGCAAGAATACCACTTATACTCCCCCATAAATATTTGGGGAATGGCTTGGGAATAGTCACTATGGGAAAAGTAGGCAGAAGGAGGAAAAGCAAACAAAGAGAGCTGGAAGAGTTTTCTGGTGGGAAGGCAGGAGATGTTTTGTTTGCATTTTTGCTCATCAGAGAGAAACCTGATAACACCTTGATATTCTGCCATAATCATCAGGAAGAAATCAAATACTAAGACAGAATAATGGCTTTCAAAACAGAGTGATTGTCAATGCTTTCATTTTAGGTAATTGTGTAATATTCTCTTGCATTAAACTTTGTTCTGTGAATAAACATCCAGTGTTTAAAGTAAACTTATTTAGCTTCTTTGACAATGTAAATTGTCAAGTGCACGTGATTGCTGCTCTTTCTATAACAGTGTTTAGACTACAGGTTCTTTTCACTTTTTCAGGAAGTTCAGTGATCACCCGCTAAGACTTAATGAAGCCAAGATCGCCATGTGTTTAACCGACAATAAAAGATCTCAGATGAGTTTTTAGTACTATATGTGGGCAATGTGAAGTGGAAATGATCCTATCAAATAGCATTTAAATCTGTGTGACACTGTGAAGTACAGCTGCGGCAACCTTAGCCCATTTTTCCACACAGTCCTCAGCGTGGTCGGACAATGGTCCTGCTAAGCTTCTGCAACACTGAGATCTGAGTTAGAAATGCAGCGTAAATCTCCGGGATTAAATGGTCAATTTTCATTTTCCAGCCATGACTAAACTTCTGTCTGAAGAAGGAGCATTCCTACTCTTGTAACAGTGCTGGATATTTCTGAAATACTTATTGCAGTAGTGTTTAGGCAACTGTACAGCTTATGGAGAATGAAGAAACTGCTTCAGAGAACACAATGTGAAACCTCTTTGAAAATAACAGTGCTGAGTATGAATTGCCATTAGTGTCAGCTTCCACTTTGAGTTTTCACCTTCTTGCTTTTCTGATATCTACTTAATGCCGAGTTCTTTGCTTACTCTGTTCTCTCTGGTTCTCATGTCTCATTTTGGGGAAACCCTAGTCAGAAACAAAATGCTGAAGCAAAATAAACCTATGATACAGAATTTACTTTTCCATTTAGTACAGGTGATGGTTCAGGGCCTTGCTAGCTTTTTCTAGCATTTGTGGGATGGTATTCAAATACAGGAGTTTTGCTTTGGTTTAAGGTAAATAGTCATCGGTTAACTCGGGTTTTGCTTGTTAATCGAGGCTAAGTTTCAAAGTAACTTTTTGGAACTTTTTGATGATTGAAGTGAAAAGCAGTAGTGTTAATCTTCTGGTATGAGTACACAGGCTTCAGGACTTCAGCACACCCACCTGGAAAAGGAAAGTGCACAGGACAGGGCTGTCTGACTGCTGAGGCCTGAATTTTAAGGTGACTCCTGGCTATGCAGAGAAACTTGGAAAACTTTCATGTACCTTAAGTCTCAAATCTAAGCAATGTGTGGTGGTATTACAGAGTATTTTGATGCTTTTCAACTGTAGCTACAGGAATCTTTTGATACCTTCCATCCAAAACAGATGAGTTGGCCTTGCTATTCTATTTGCTTCCTTTGATAAAAGTTAAAGAGCTCAGACACTCAACGAGTCACAACTCTGATGTTCCTTGTCTAAATGTTTTTTTGTTTCAAGTATGTGAATATCATGCTGCTTAAAAAAACCCAGTTTAGTTGCATAAGAAAATAATTACAGCAATCTACAAGCGCCAGAGTGGTACTTGCACCAGCTTGTTGAGGAGATTTCGATCTGGAGAGAAAAAGTTCAGCTTTTAGAAGCCTGAAGTATAATCTCTTGAGCTCTTTTGGTAATGTTACTTTTCCTGTTGAGAATGGAGAGACCAGCTCAAAGTTTCAGTATATCCATGAGTGTTTTCTTATTGTTTGTGGCCTGAAGTGTAATAATTGACTAAGAAATTGAAAAGACTGGAATTACAGAGGGAAGGACTACAGAGGAAATTAGGTGTAATTTCATTTGTGAGACCTGAGTGGGGAAAAAACAAGGAAAGATTCTGAACATGTAAAGTCTTTGAGGAGCACTCCTTTGGGACTTTTGAGTGCAGCTGCAATACACGAGGGGATACCTGAGAGCGTTTCTCCTTGACAGCACGAATATGAGTGGCAGTAAAACAAAATCAGTGGCTTGTGCTGAAGGCAGCTTTAAGAACTTTAGACTTCTGCAGTTAATACCAAACCTGGACTGTTGCTGGGACTCTGTGTACCTTGAATGTACCTAAATTCTATTTATGGTGGCTGAAGTAAGTTGGTTGTACCTCCTGTCATCAACAAACAAACGAAGAAAACTGCTGCAACTTTCAAGTTTCAGCCAAGTACAGATACAAACTCTGGGATGTGGAAACAGATTATTCCTCAGTTTGTTTGGGGGCTACGCTTGCAAGTGACCAAGTTACTACTCATTTTTAATGTAAGCATATTTCTTCCAGTGCCTACAAACCCAGGGGGAATACATCAGGTAAACCCCAGTTACTCTTTAAATTGTCTTGACTCCTCGCTTCCCTGGGTTTCCATGCAAATGAGTTTGGAAACCCATTAGGAGGTGATGATGGTCACACTCCATCTGTTGCTTCGGAGCTGGGATCCAGCTGTTTGAGTAGTTGGTTTCAGGACAGTGTCAATCTCCTTTCTGCTGGAACAGCTTTTCAGAGGAATGACAAGGAGAGTATAGGGACTGTGGTTAATTAGAATCTTTTCCTTTAAATTTAATGTAGAAGTGCTAAAGTTCTGTACTAGAACAGTTTTTAAATTTTGATTATCTTTGCTCTGAGCTTATTTTATTAAGAAAAATAAGATTCACTGGTTTATGTAGAAGAGACAAAAAACCCAGATGAGTCTTGTTGATCTTGTTGTTCCAGGTTCATTTCATCAATGGATCTCGTACTGATTTCCAGTTGATGTATTTTCTATGTCTTAAATGTAAATTCCATCAACCCTGGTGGTCCCTTTGCATTTAGGGTGTCTCTTGGTCGGGCTGGGAGACAGCAATCTCTAAATCATGGCAGATACTGGAAGAGGAGTAATGGTCAATAGTAAATTATAAATATTCATAGTTTTTCCAAAATGGAGCTCACAATGCTCTTGTGATGTAGTCATTAGTATTACAGAACATGACTTAGTCCCTGGAGACTGCAGGCACATACTTTGATGTCTTCCAGACAAACGTTTAGTCACTGGAGTGACTAAATTTGGGAGCTTACATTATATTCACTTGGTTAACTATACATGTAGTTTTATAATTAGCTTGGAAACAGTATTGGCAAAAAATTAAGAAATTGTCCTCTTAAAAATGTTTACAGGAAAACTTCGGAGCACACTCTAGTTTACATTGTCTGAAAAAAGTAAGTTAAATGCAAATTCCAACAAGGAAAAAGCTGAAAGGAATTGGAGGCTGCAGAGTTTCCAAATGAGTTTCCACCACTTGACTGGGATTTTTCAGCCTAATGAAGGTCAGGAGCTAATTCCACCCTGGCATTGAAATCTCTGTCTGAGCACATGTGCTGGGTCCTGACTGAATCAATGAGGGCAGCATGGCAGGGGTACGTTTGGAACTGCAGATGCTGTGTCTCCTGTATTGAAAGCATGAACTAACTGTGAACTGATATTGGTGGGATGCTCTCAGGGCAAGGAGAAAGCTGCTAATACAAGTCTGAAAACATTAACTGGGAACTTTTTGTGAGGTCCTGCGCCACTCGTCATGTCTGAGGTCATCATCTCTCTACCCTGTGCCGAGTTACAAGTAAAGTTTGCAGTGAGTATTTTCCTTCTGCTGCATTTATCGTCATTTTGCTGAGTTCAGTCAAAAACAAGGACTCTTTTCAGAGTTTCCAGACAAGCAGACATCACTGCTGCTCCCAATCCAGAGACTCGGTGGCTAATCCAAATGTTTTTTAATATTTGTGTTCCTGTGGACTAGGTAAATGACACTTCCCCTTTGTTTCCATTTTTTTATTTGTGTGCTGGGCTGGAAGGTAGGTCATCTTTGCTGTTTACCCTGCTCTCACCTGGGTGGTACTGGAATATGTGAGTGGTGAAAGGACAGGCAAAACTGGGGAGCCTTTGCGTTGTCTAACTGGGCCAACTGGTGCTGCTCCCAGCACTACCCTTGTGTCTCGCCTCACAGCAAACTGAATAGCCACTGGAAATCTCTATTTATGAGTGGCCAGGTTTTGGTGGTGTTTGCTCACTGGATTGTGGGCTCAGGCAAATGGCAAACCTATCAAACAGAAAAGAGTGGAAGTCCACTGCCAGCAAAGATGCCTCTTTGGATGGTACCTTGTTTTTTGACTGTTCTGTAATGTGAAACCTTATCCTGAATGACATTGGGTTCTCTACTGCTGCTTGGCTGTAATGCTCCAAGGACATAGATCAAAGAAAAACTCTGTTAATGCTTTTATGATAGTGTGCTGTAAAAATCTGATTGTCTTAGTATCAGTCTGTTTGTAGTAGGTCACCTTCTCTGCAGTGTTCCAGACAGCAATTTACAAACAGTGCATATGATTATATTTGCTGACACTGACAACTTTATTTTTAAAAATTGTGCAGCTATACCTGTGTTCCTATGGCTGCATCACCTTGTACTGGTCCTTTGGCTCCAAGGAATGTCTGCTGGCTGAGGTGGGAGCAATCCTGTTGGCAACAGCTCAGATTCATATTGGTCTCTGTGACATGAGATCCCCAGGCTTTTGCTAATTCCTTGTCAACAACGAGGAAAAACGCCGAGTAGGAAACACGTTGGAGTTTCCCTGTGCCTGCGGTCTTCCTGTTGGTTTTCAGCTGTAGGAGAAGACAGCAGTGCCTGTTAGCTGTGACCTGGAGTCCCCCAGGGAGTGCTCAGCACTGATCAGCACTTCTCTCAGGACAATAAGGCCCATAACTGATATGTAGATACTGGAGATTTTGGGCATTGCTGTGAGTTTAAACTGTATTAATGGGTACAAGTGTAAAAAGTAGCTGCTGTAGTATTTCATGTGTAACAGTTACTCTGTTGCCTCTGATCTCATACCCAGTAGTAGTTCCCTAAAATTATTTTGAGAAAATGTCCTGTAGGAGACTCTTCTATTTGTACACGAACTCTGAGCAGGTTTGTAACATTGAATCAGGTTTTTTGATCACTTGACTGCCAGTGTGTGCATGGAAGAACCTGGCCTTGCCTTTGACCAAGTGCTCCCCAAAGCTGTTTTGCCAATTTTACATTTGGTGCTTAATTGAGAGGTGTTCACTTGGCCTCTGAGTTGGTCCATCTGCTGAAAGGTGTGAGGTTTTAGGGATAATGAATCCTTCAAGTACTGGAGCATATGAATAATTTAAAAAGTGAGTGTTGTGTTTTATGTAGCAGTGTAACTGCACATGTAAAATGTGCTTAAATTACGCTGCTCTTTAAATACTGCAACACGTCTTGTCCTATATTGGCAAACATCTCTGGCTTCAAGTGACATTAGCTCATGATAACCTTTCTAATAATTCCCACAAATTCATTTAATTATTATTGAAAAATACAAGAGAACCTGGATTTTTTTTCAAAGCTAGGATGCTTTCAAAAGTAAAGGAGAACAAATGTATTTGAGCCAGTCCTAGTAATGAGCATTTCTGTCAATGCTCATAAAGCCTTCCTGCTGGTGAGTAGCAAACGTGCTCCAAACAGCTGTGCTGTGTCAGGCCGAGGAGCTTGGCCTTTGTCTGTGACATGAAAAAACAACCCACAACCAAAATGGGCCACGAGCACGAGGCAATGTGATCCTTTGGTGTGCTCTTCCAGTTATTGGCAGCCTTTGGTTTCGGAAACTTCTTGAGCCAGGATTTGCATCTGGAATGTAATCGAATAGTCCTCTCTGGACTTTGCTTCCATCTATTCTTCTTCATGGCTTTTGGAGTCCACTTATGCTTTTGGCCAACATCCTGTGTAAATGCATTTGGCTGGCTGGGGGTGTGTAGGTTCTGAGTTTGAACTGTTTGATAACTCATGTTTGTGTAGCAAGGGGAAGAAGAAAAATAGTCTTTGTCTATTCCCTTTCTGCAAGTGGTTTGTAATTTCTGTACATTTCTTGTGTGTTATGCCTTAGTTGTCTTTTTTTTTTTAAATCTGTGGATTTCTAGACTTGGCGTTTTCTTCTGTATAAGATATGGTGCTTCATGAGGTACATCTCATCACACTCATCTTACATCTTTTTCTTCTTCTACCCTGATTCCATTCAGGTTTGTGCATGCCAGGGATTTATGCAGTGACTTGAATATATTAAAAATTATTAAGAAAGGAATGAAACAGAGAATTTCCTATTTTTTCCTCCCTGGAAATGGAAGCTGGTACTTCCATTATGCTGCTGGTTTCCTATTTTCTCATGCCTGACAATATCCTTATCTGTGAATTTTAATTCTTTCCATCTGTAGTTATTCCGGGTCCTGCTTTAACTACAGCACAAAAGCTTTAAATTAGTTGAAGTGTTCAGAAGTTTATTTCCCATGTAAAGTTGTTGCTTCATTTTTATTCCATAGTCCAAATTTGAAAACAGAATGGTAATTGGTGGTATTCAGCCTTGCAAATGAAAGAGTGAATTGAAATTTTTTATAGTAGCAGAAAATCAGAAAAGCTGTCAGGAGAGGGTAGGAAAAGTGTCTTGCTTGTATTTCCAGTAAGAGGAAGCCTTTCCTATGGTAACTTGCTCTGTAGATTAATGAGGCAGGGATTATCTAATGCTCAGTGAGATTGCAAAATACAGTGTTACCAGTAAGTCTGAGATGCAAGAATAGCTGTATATAGGATCTAAATTTAGTGATTCCTCTGCTTCTCCTCATTTTTCTGACATCTGTTTGTAGCATTTATGGAACTGTTTTGTGGAGATGGAGAAATATTAAGTTTAGATTCACTTTACTGGGGGTTCTGCTGAGTCACACTTTAACTGCTAAGAGTTGGGAGGAAGAAGCATTGACTATTCTTCTCATTATGTAAGCTTTTATTCCTGATGTGTTTTAGAGACACATCTTGAAGCAGATATGCTCTAAAATCTTTGAGAGGTGCTGTGGGTGTGCACAGGACATTCCTGCTAGCCTCTGTGCTATTTTTTAATTTTCTTCATGTTGTGTGTAGTGTGTGTCAGTGCTGTTGTCGTGCTAATGAATCGCATTGTCCTAGGTCAGGCTCTACATGTGACTTGGTGGCAACATCCCTGTCTCTGGAACGGTCAGAGGAAGGTGCTGATGCCACATGTTCCCCATGGGTGACCTTACAGTGGTTAATCCACTCCCACAGAGTCTGTGGAACCTAAGTTTAGTTTTCTCTCCTGCCTCAGGGAGGGTCAGACCTGCATTTCCATTGAGCAGCAGCCAGCAGATAAGGCACTATTCCAGGACTGGAGCAGTCTCTATGCCCTTGATTGAAACTATTCTGTGGTTTACTCCACACAAATAATGAAACTTTCCCTAACAACAAACAGCCTCCTGAGAGCCTCTGTGTCTCCAGTGGGAGCAGGGAAAGTCAGGCCAGCAGTGTGGGGAAATGCACTTGGACTGAGCTCGCAGTGCACTTTTATCCCAGCGGGAATTGTGCAGACCCGCAGCCATTCCTGTGAGATGCTGTGCAGGGCCTGTGGGGTGGAGAAGGGTTAATCCAGCCCCAGGGCTGGAGCTGAGCAGCCAGGGGAGATCTTGCAGGGCCCAGGCAGGAGAAAGGTCAGAGCTGCGTGGGCTGGGAGCTCTGTGCAGGGCCCAGGGCAGCGAGGGGAGGTGGTGACCCATGGGGAAATGGCTGGGGAGATGGTGAGCACTGTCCCACACACAGTGCTGATTAACCATTTCATACACAACAATTCTCACTGAGCAGAGACAAACCTGGCATGAAACACCTAGAAATAACTGTGTCCTGTTGGTCTCAGTCATCAAAGTGCTCTGGAAAAATCTCCCAAGCTCTTAACTGGGCATAGTGGGGAGCTGACCCTGTCTTTCAGTTGCAGCCAAGATGGGGGTGTGTGCATGGGGTGGTTTGCAAAAGTGTCTGAAGCTGTGAGATGTCATGGAGGCATCTGCAGTTCAGAGACAGAGCCTTATAAGTGGGTTTTTCATGCTTCTGTTTGTTAGTGCCTTTCAAATAATCATCGAAAGACTTCTGTTAATAAAGGGATAAACTCTGCAACTAGGAATGAGAGTTGGCTTTTGGTCTGTATGACAGAGTTACTAAATAGTTATGTCTGGAATTTAAAGCAGCAGTTAGTAAATATATTTGATTTTTGTCTTTTCATGGCATTGTGGGGATACTTTTTCTCATAAAGTAGAGAATGTAACAATCAGTGGAGAATCATAAATATTTACAATTTTGGGAAGCTGCTCTTCAGGAGCACTGTTGGATAGTGACAGCCACGACACTTGGCTTTGAGTTCCTATTCTATGACACTCCACTAAGTTGCTTCTCACTTTCCTCTCTAATCTTGGTTGCTGTTGGGAAGTTACTGCTGTTGTTGTGTGGTGCTGCTAAAGGACTGGAGAGCAGAAAGGTTCAAGTGTTAATAAAACATACATGCAGTCTTGATAGCTTAAAGTATGCAAAAAAAAAAAGAGATCAGTAATATGGAGGCTCATGTGTGTAACTGAATTTACTTTTGGATATTTTTTATTTTATTTATTTTCATATCTCTAGAACTGAATATCAACATAATGAGAAAAGTAATCCAGTATGACCCACAGATTTTACTTGTGAATTCCATAGTAGTTGAGGTGCTGAGTCACCACGAGCAGATCTATCCATTACTAAAATGGGGCTCATTATTGAGAAATCAGTATTGACCATTGGAAGCTATTTACTGCAGGTGAAGTTGGAGTCAAGACTGAAGTTTCAAATTTCTTTAACCTCATGTGTTTGGCTTGTTGCCATGAGTATGAAATTAGATTTCTGTAAAAACTGCAAAATGTGAAAACAATCAGCTCAGTAATCTCCAATTGAATTTGAGAACTAGATCACTTTGCTTCCAGATTTCTTTTCCATTATTAGAGTAGCAAAACCTACCTGTCACACATTGCTTAGCAAATGTGTGGCAAGTTCAAAAAGTAAGCTGATTCAGAGGGAAAACTGGATCTGCTTTCCTGAGACTGGCAGCTTGGAATCCATGCAATGTCTTCAGTCCTGTGATGCTCTTCTGATCTCCCTAATGCTTGAGAAAGCTGGGATGTCCTTTTTGGTGTCAGAAACCCAAATGCAGAGAAAAAGATGGAAGAACATGGTTTCAGGCATGGTGTTACTTTTAAAACTACGGCTATGATGATCACACATTAGTTCCCAGACACTTTCCTTAATTCCCAGACACTTTTCATACTCTCACTGATGTTTACTTTCATTATCTGTTGGTAGCACTGCTTGTTGCCATTAGCTGTTGCCGTTAATACTTTTTCCACCTGGGGAAATATTTTGTGGCTAAGTTGCTTACAGTAGCAGGCTCTATCTTATTTCTGTTGGAGATGTTGCAATAAACAATGTTTATGATTCTCTCCTGAGTTCAGTCTCACCAGAGCAGTGTCAAAAAAAAAAAAATTTCAATTACCTTCAAATCCTTATTCTTTTACACTTTAATCTTTTTATCACTGACTTTTTTATCTGAATCCTTCTTTAGGGCTGCAGGGTTCTGGTTGACGCACGGGACAAACTGGGGATCCCTTGGCAGTACACAGAGAATGAGAAGCATGGAATGTTTCTGATGGCCTTTGAAAACAAAGCTGGAATGCCCATCGAGCCTGCCACCTTCCAGCTCTATGTCCCTGCTCTGGGTGCACTCTGGAGGGATTCGGGAATCAAGGAAGCCTTCAGCCGTCGGAGCGAGTATCAGCTGGTGAGTACGGCCGTGTGCACGGTGGGAGGAGAAAAGTGCTGCTCTATAAATCTCTCTTCAGCTGAAAGACAGCTTGCTACGTGCAAGATGGAGCCACCCTGTTAGCTGTTTGTAGGAGTGCTGTAAATCTGAGCACTCCAGCAGCAGAAACAAGTGGTAATTGGAGCCAAACTTGAAAAACTACATGGCAGTAAGAGGGAGTGGAAAAGTGCACATGACTGGATAAACTGGAAGAGCAAGAGGAACCAAAAAAGGCAGGAATTGGTTGAACTAAAAATATTTTAGCAGCTCAGTAGGTCTGTTCATAGTAGGTCACTGATGAAGGCACACTTAATTTGTAACTTTCCAGTCCTGCCAGCTTGCACTGTATTGATACTGGCAAACTCTTCCTGCATGCAGCTCTTTTGAAGTAAATGCAACACCCATTCCTGCTGCTGCTCCCTGACTGTTTCTTTTCATCCTGACGTCTGCAAGTGAAACTTGGATAAGCAACTGAAAGATGACAGTGAGCATAATGTGCTCTCTTCCCTGCTTTTTTCTTGTTAGGTCTTCATGCTCTTGTGCTAAAATAGCTGCACTTCTGGTATGGGATATGTTTCTGACAGCTGCTCATAATCCACTCCTTTTTCTTCATATGCACTGCACAGAATGGAGAGGATTTATTTTGCTTCTCTTTTCCTTCCTTGTTCTGTGGAGCAAGGTACTGATCCAGACAACCTGGTACCACAATTGGTATGTTATTGTTTAATTAGGGGGATTAAAGGACAGAAACATGGCTTTGCCTAGTCTCATTTAGATTCTTTTACAAAGGAAGTTGGTAGATTGAATAGTGAAGTTCTGATTGTTCCCTCGTGCTGCTTCCCTGTGTGGGTTCTCTAGTGTCTGGTACTGTAGTTAAACTCATGCTGCAGCCCTTAGGTACTCATCTGTCTCCACTAATAAGATGCCTCTTTGAGTCTTGTTGTTTCATATCTTTGAAATCTGTCTCTGAAGTATCATGAGACTGCCAAATAGGTAAAGAATAAATGAAATGGCAAAGTAAAGCTGTCACAGGATGATTGGATAAACCTCACTTCCTTAGGCTAAAAATGAAACAATTTCCATGTTACAGCACTGGGGGTGGGGGAAAGGATGTGCAGGGGGAGGAGGGAGGATGGGTTAATTGTTCTATTATTCCTAGCATCTGTAGACTTTGCTTTGCTGTTCTAAGCACTGTTCAAATGTGGAATAAAACGATGGTTCATGCCATGGGGAACTTGAATTTGCCATGAAACAACTGCTAAGAGAATCCAGTATAGTAAGCAATAGTTGCATCAGCAGCCTGTTAAGATTGTTTGTTTGTTTTTTCCCTGGGAAATGCTATGGTCAAGCATGGATTTTGTTTGTAGTGGGAGATTCAGATGGGGATCATGTGGGAGGGTCATTCCTGTACTGGTTAGCAATAAAGTAGTATCAAACTGGGGGGAAAAAAGTCCCATTTGTTGAATAAATAGCGTTCCAAAAGTAGTCGGCCTACCTCTGCACTCCCTGGCTTAGAGGATTAAACAGGAAATACCAAAAAAATAAAAAAGCCCCACAGAAACAAAGCAGAGAGGCATGCAAGTTGATCATTTGATATGCTGTCATCTCCAACATCGTGCTGCAGTTCCACGGTGCATCCTTTTGGATGCCATTGGTGTAACCTCTGTGATGTTACTGGGGCACCGGGGCTGTTACCCTGTCAATACTGCGGCCACATGTGTCACAAAAACTCTGTAACTCCATCCCAGTCCTGCACCTGTGGCACTGACAACATGAAAATCTGGGTGCTGTTATTTTATTGTGCAGGCTGCATCACCACGGGATTAGGAAGTACCTCACTTTGAACTAAAAAGAACCACTTGGCTGCATAAAAGGTTTTTAAATGTAGTACATTGGTCTCAAGGATACAAATGCTGCTTCTGGATTAAACAAATTATTAACACGTTAATGTTTTGAACAAGTTTCCATATCTTGCTTCTAAATTCAGAAGTCTGATTCCCTGAGTATATGGGAATAAGCAACTGTACAATTCCTTTAAAAAAATTTAAACTACATAACGTTTTAAAGAAAGAGGTGGTTTAAGGAGATGCCTAATTTGTAATTGCATATGATATGTATAAACCCATACCTTCATTTAGTTTATACCCTTGCTGGATATAGACTTGTGTAAATAAATAGAAGCCAGATATAGTGGACTCTGAGAAAATAAATCTTTTCTGAACTGATTTTAACTCAGGCTAAAGAAAACCTCTGCATCAGCACTCTCTTTCTTCCCTAGTATAAGCGAGCTATTAAATGGAATATGCTTGGTTTAAACTGAATTTATTATCTTTAAAATAGTTCTTAAATCATCACCAAAATTTAGCAGCATTACATTACTGTGATCTTTCTGAATGTGCCTTGACACTGTTTGAAAAAACAACTCCACTCAGCACTGGCGTTTTCTTGACCCTCATCTTGCAGTCAACACCAGTGCTTTTTTTAATCATTGTTATTATTTTGGCTTCAAAGATGTAGATTATTGGTCTGCTCTTGAATGCTCTGTTTCTCCAGGAAGTTGTGTGACTGTTGAAAAGGAACACACATTGGTTGGTTGACTAGAGCTGAAAATTGCAGTGTGCAGGTGCCTTCCTCCGGTCTGTGATGCCCAGCTCAGTGGCTGACTCAGCAGTAACAAACTTGCTGGAAGAAAACGGCCCTGACCATAACCCTGTGCAATCGAAAAGCTGCTTCTCTGGCACCACAGAAGCTGCCTCTGGGCATTTGAGTGTTTTCTGCTTCATACTCGGTGCCTACAAGTGCTGGTTGTAAATCCCTGTCTGGGTCTTTGAGCGTTTCAGAAGTGAGTGGGTGGATTCTACAATAGCAGACTGCTTTTTTTTTTTTTTTTTTTTTCGCTTTTGTCTTCCCAGCCTTTCTTAAAGCAGACAAACCAATTTTGCTTTCTTTTGACAAACATCAGCCTCTCCCCCTGCCCCAGCCAGTCCCCAGACCCAAGTTCCTCTGTTCCTTGTATGGGAGCCAAGTAGTTTGGGGACAAAAGCTTCATTGTATGTTTGCTTCCATTGTCAAGTCTGTCCTCGTTTTTTAACTACTGGAATAGGAATTCCTTTGTAATCGGAATGGGATTCTTCTCCCTTCTCCCCTGCTCTCATTATCCCCCCACCCCGTTTTCTGTCTGTCTGTTAGAAAGGAATACATTGGAGTCTCCAAATGTCTTGGGTTCGTTCCTTGGAGAGTAGTTTGGGCAGGGGGCTGCAAATCCCCCAGTCCCAGCAGGGGGAGACAAATCCCACTGGGAACGGTTCCTGGGGAAGGGCAGTGGCATTCCCAGCTGGATTGAGCTGCAAGGGTGGCATCTTCCTCAGGCTGAGCCTAAGGAGTGACAGGTGCTTGGGTATATTTGGGAGCTTGGGTGTGTGCATCTGCAGGCTCTTTTTCACCCATAAATGACATTTCCTTTCATAAAGGAAATATAAACCATGGAGACCAAGGCCAAGGTAGGAATTGCTTTGGTCATGTGGTTTCTGTTTTGTTTTGTAGTCTGGGAGTTTTTTGGTTTTTTCCATCTTCTCAGGTCTCTACTATGAGAATGTGATAATCTATTCACTTCTTCTTTAATGTGTCCAGAACAAAATGTCTGACACAAGGTTAAATATTCTTTTGATTTTTTTGCAGCTTGGCATGCTTGATGTTATTGTGGGTAAAGATGGGACAAATAGGGCTTATCAGGGAAAAAAAATTGTATTTTTGTCACGAGCAGAACAGATGGATAGTGATGAGCAGATCTGCCAAGGCCATCATGTGGCTTTATCAGTTCTTAGAGCAAAATTGACATTGTTGATATAGAGAATATGTTCATGATCTGTCACCAGAATATCAATTGAAATTACTGTTATTGATGTATTAATATTATTACTGATGTTCCCTACACTGTTAAAAGACTTTCTGGTGTTTTAATAGCTCTTTTTTTAAAGAAAAAATAAATGTCAGCATTTATAGGAAGTTGTGGTTCCTGAGAGGGAAGTAAGACTCTTGCAAATATAGACAAAAACCTTAATACTGTGTCCATAGCTATTTTTAGATGTGTGCACAGGGAATTGTATGGAACGCTTCCATTAATACTTCAAATACTGAGAGCCTCTGAAGCCTTGGATGTGGGAAGACTCTGGAAAATGTTTTAATAAAAGACCCTAACTTTTATATTCATTCACCATTCTCTGGGCAAGAGGTGAGGGGGGAATTGGGGGATATTTGCAATAGGACATGGGTGACTCCTCTGAGAATTAACTATGGGGTTTGTAGTTTTTCCTTTAAGCAGACCCTGGAACTGGTGAAGTTCTGCCTGCCAGGACAGGCAGTGTGCTGGAGCACTGCAGAGGGAGCAGCCTGCTGCTCGGGGGAGGAGAGCTTTGTTTCATTCTCCCCATGCAAGGAGCTGATGGCTTCAAAGCCTCACAGGCAGTCAGCTGTGTGTTGTGGCCAGTGTGCAGGGAAGGCACCAGTTATTCACACTAATTCTTGGATCAGAGGAGACAAACTGTGGCATAAATGTCTTTATTTTTGCACAGAAATGCTCAGTACAGCAGTGATGTAATCAGGAGTTGGGCTGTATATTGGCCCCTGAGGCACTGGGAGATTCTGTGGCAGTATTTGACTGAAGCCAAGTGAACTGAGAGATGGGGCAGCAGAAAACTGACTTAATGTGAGAAGTAGGTGACTTTTGAAGTGATACATTCAATGAAATCTACAGCAATGGGCTGTATTTTGTCAGAATTTTTCAGTGCACTTTAACAGATTTCCTGAATCCTGAAGTATGAAGTTTCTAACTGATGATTTCCCTTTAAGATGCAGTGCAGAGTACAGCCAGCCCTAAAAGCATGTTTGTAGGCAATTTGCTCCTTCAGCACATATGGCAGAGCCCTGAAATGCAGGGATACTTGTGCCTTGCTGCAAAACACTTTGCACTTGAGGAAATACCAAGTGTCAAATCAAGCCCAGCTTATACAATTGGCTGTAACACAAAAATGAGCTCTTCTCTTTGCAAACTACTGTTTGAATATGAGCTTACACAAGAGACTGTGAATGTTGCCTATTCTGCAAGGGTGATTTTTTTTTTTTTTCCCAGAGCTGTGAAACTCATATTTCATCAGTGAAATCCATTGAGGCTTGACCAATGCTGGTGAGATGTACAAAGGCAATAACCACACTGTTCAAAGTGCCAGCCTGGGAAATCTTGTTACCATTTAATGCATGTAATTGGGACTAGGCAGCAGCTGCCAAATTACTTTTGAGCTCTGCATGGGTATTTCCTAGCTTGCAGAACTCCTGTGAAACTAAATTATTTCTGGGAAGTTACGTGGTTTTTTGTTTTCTTTTCTAGATCTGGATGGGACATACCACTCTAACCCACAAAATTTTTTACAGAACAAGGGATTGACAGTAGAGCTACAAAGCAGAAACTCATGTTTGCTGTTGCTGAGCCTTAATTTTTTGTATTTGCACACTATTAGCGCTGAAAGTCAAGTACATCTGTATCTAACAATATTATATTCTTTCTTTTTGAAGCTAATTGTGAAGCTGTGGATGGTAAATTGGCTTGTCTGCATCATAGCTAGTACATGTAAGGAATGATAATGCTGTATTTTATATATATAACACAACAATAGTCAATTATAACTTAGTTTTGTTATGTTAGAATTCTGAATACAAGCTCTGATACAAGATGTGATATTAACCCAAAAGATCCCAGACTTGCTCTGGGCTCGTATGGAAGGGAGAGTTATGAAGATATTCCTTAGTTAAATATCTGAGCAAGGTTTTGGGCCAGTATCATGGCAATTAAGTGGCCAGAGATCCAGATTTAAATTCTTAGTCCTGGTTCTGTTTTCAATCCCAAGACCTCCAAAGTTTATGGTCAGGTTATGGAGTCTGGCTCATCTTTGTACAGCAGGAGAAGTTAATTGCTTGTTTAAGTGTAATACTGCAAAGTGTGGTGGCTGCTCTGCAGCAGGAAGGATTAGCAGCTGGAGTCCCTGGCTTCTAATCCTGTCTCTATGACCAAATAGGAAAATTTTTTCAGAGCAAGGTCTCAAATAAGAACCCTCCAACAGAAGTTTGGCATTTTGTTAAAGGAGGTGAATGTTAGTGAGCTATAGTTTAGCTTTTATTAAAAATTGAAAGATAGCAAAGCAAAATGCAGCTGGAAACCTTCACACAAAATTCTGTGGGTACTGGCTAAGGCTGTAGAGTTTGTCAGTTTGCATCTGCAGAAGTTCAGTCCTCAGTCTTATATTTTCTATATTCTGAAAATAAATGTTTAAATGAGATATGTTAATGGGCCTGCTGCCACCAGAGAGCTCCTGGAGCCGTGTGGGCTTTGGCTGTGCCAGTTTGTCTTGACAGTCAGGGATTCAGCCTGAGGACTGAGCTGGAGCAGGAGGCAGAGTTGGAGATGTTGGCTGTCACCCACAGCAAGGAATGCTGCACTTGGTACTCTTGGTTTTGCTCTAGGTGCCTTTGAACAAGAGGTGAGAAGAACTTGCATTTCAAGTAGGCTGCATTCACTGCCATTTCGGGAATCACTGCAAATCATTTTGAATTCTAGCAAAATCTGCTCTTGCCAAATCTTTTTTCAGTGATGAGCTGTTCTCTGAGGCAGAACCAACCTAAGGAAGTTGTGATGGGTAAAACAGTTACTAGCCATTCTTAAATACTTTCTGCTCTTGGAGAGAAATGAGAAGAACCAGTAAGGTCATGAATGATGACTTTTTTAAAACAGTGCAAGTGGAAAAGTCTTGGAGAATTGCAGTTTGTTACTGTACCTGCCTGAAGCCTCAACCAAGCATTGAGTGCTGAATGCTCTGTGGAAAAATAGCAAGAATCCTTCTATGAATTTCTCCTGACCTTAGGTTATGACAAAGTGCAACAGCTGGGTGAAATGTAGCCTGCATGGAATTGGGAGGATAAGTTGGAAAGTAATGAGCAGATCATACATAATAAATAAGTGAATAACAAGAAATTGATATGCCTACCCATATGGGAGCTGAGATGGATCTGAATAAAAAGAGCTGTGCTACTGGCTGTCCTGCTATTCTGTACAGTGAATTCCCAGCACTCAAACATTTTTTAATTTTTACATTATTTAAAGATCAAAAACTTTGGGCAAAATCACCTCCGAAGTCTGTAAGATGTATAATTAGTGCACTTCATTAATGCTCTGCTCTCTGTGGGTGCCAAAAGGCTGAAATTCAGACTTAGTGTGGACCTACCTTTAATTACAGATTCTTGAAGGCAGATTAAAAGTCTGGTACTATGTAAGGCTTCCTGTAGGAGCTTTTTGCTACTGGCCCTTGGAAGCCAATGTATCTTGACTGTATTTTTGGTGTGGCTAAGATACATGAGAAAAACAACTTCATATTTACAGCTCCCATGGTGAAAATTCATTGGAAGCATTTCCCTCTTGCCTAATAATTGCCATTATTCTGGTTGAAAGATTTCTTTTTCCTTATGTGTATTTTACTAAGTACAGACATTTTTTGTCTTTACCTCTTAGTGACTGAGCCCCTTAGAGAATTGTCTGGGTGTCCCAAAAGGTTTTTTTGCTCACCCTTACTTCTCTGTGTGCATATGGAAGTGGTTATTGTTTGCTGTCTTACCTTCAACAACAGCTCTGAAACACTAAATCTAATGTTCTTAGGCTGGAAAGGTCCTTTTGGCTCTCAGCTCTTGAGAATAAATGCCACCTTGGTTCTGGAAAGAAGCTTTAGTTTTATTATGCATAAAATAATTAGAAAAAATACTCTGTATGTTTGTCTTTGCAGAATTGTTGTTCTAAGCCCTAATTAGTGCTACTCTAAATCTTGCAGAACTGTATTGAATATGAGGATTTGTTCAGAGCAAGTACAGCTGTAATTAATCTTTGCATTCCCATCAAGAAATGCTGGCACATGCTGTGAGAAACAAGGAAGGAAACTTTCAGTTCAGGCTGTCTGAGCCAGTACCCAACTGCAGCTACAAACCACTGGAGTAATCACTTTATCCCTTTCTAGTGTGCAGGAAAGGTCTGGGCAGAGACAAATCCAGCCCAGTGAGCAGCCTTTGGCTTTGATTATGCTGTTTAATTTCATACTCAGAAAGTTTCTAATGGACCTCAGTCATTCAGGAGACGTTAAAATTGGCAACTAGTATCACCTTAGAGAATTCCAATAATGAAAATGTATTCCAGAAATCTGAGAAATTAGGCACATTTAGAGGTGCACTCTTTGAATGACAAAGGGAGTCTAATGAAGAGTTCCTTCTGAAATTTGGTGGAGGCAGGAGAGAACTCACATATTCAGTAATGAGCATCTATGTAAAAGCCATGGTAGCACAAGCACAACTTTTATTTAAGTTGCTGCAAAAATATTTAATTATGCAGAGACATATATGTTAATGTTTATCTGCCTAAAAACAAAGAATATTATTTCTAGTAGAAGGGCTCCACTTGTCAGACTGGTTTCATCCATTCAGTCTCAAAGATACAATTGAAAAGGAGACTTATATTTGTGTTCCCATGATGTGTAGAGTTCAAAGTTTTTGGTGTATGAAAGCTACGTGCACTACTTGCAGATCCAGCTAGGACTGCCTTAGCTGTGTGAAGGAAAAGGGAGAGCTCCTGCTCCTTGCTGTGTGCTGTATTAGCACTTTTCTGACCCTGTGGTTGGTTTCTGGAAACTGGGGGGGAAAAACAGGCACTGCCCAAGAGGAGGTGACTGGTTTTGTTAAGCCTGTCTCCCTGACATGGCTCTCTCTGCTCAGAGCAGCAGTGCTGACTGTGCATTTCAGAAAGTTCCAGTTTTACAAGTCAGCCTTTTGTACCTCATTTATATGTTCTTTGTAGTGATTCAGTTTTCTTTTGGTACCCATTCAGCTTTTTATTGGTACCAAACCTTGTGCTTTTCACCTAGAACTGGGACAGCGAGCAAGGGTGTTTTCACAGTGTCTTTAAAAATGTTCTAAAAGGTTCCCTTGAGAAAATACAGTAAGAGGTTAAGGCTTGGATTTTTCAAAGGGGCCACTGAATTTAATAGGATAACGGGTAATGAATGCTTTCAGGCTTTCCTGAATATCCTAATTTATTGTAAGTTACGTAGGATCAAGAACAAGTAACACAAACAGATGAACAAATAAGCAAAACATTAAAAACTAGGTCTGTTTTTACGAGACAGTCTTAATTGGCATATGTTCTGCATTTTTATGCTTAGCAGATATTTGAAGTTGTTCTTTACTTGTCACAAAGACAGTGAATTATGTTTAATGAGTCCACGTTCTTTAAAAGATGGGACCTAACAGAAAGCTGAAAAAGAAAATGCAGGTAGGATGGTTAGGCAGCATTAACCTGCTCAGGTGGTGATGTTGTACCCTTGCTACCCTTCCAAATCCTGACTTTTTTTGCAAAGACTTCTCAAAAAGATTGTAATGTCTTGAGCCTACTTTTCTTCTGTTTTTTCCCCTGTTCCTGCTGTCTCCCAAACAAGCCTGGTTTGCTTTAAAACATGGAGAGTTTCACTGAATGCAAACCACTCTTGGTTTCAGCTTACCTTGGGCTGTAGCTCTGGACAGAGTAATCCTGGTGAGCAATAGGAAATGGTGGTTTGGGGAGTTCTGCTTTGCATTATGCTCTTGCTAATGTTGGGTGAGTTTTTTGGAAGCTGCTCTTGGAGAAGGGGCAGATGCAGCCTGGGGGTGAGAGAGCACAGCTGAGGGGGTGACATGCTGTGCTGCTGGGGAAGGAACAAGCCAGGGCCATCACAGGTGGGCACCAATTGCCTTAACCTGTTGCTTGCCGAGGAGTGATCACAGTGCCTTTGTCTCACTGATCCTTCTCCCAAGCAATGGCTCCTTTCCTGATGCCAAGATAAGATGCCTGTAACCTCAAAGAGTGTTTGTGTTCCAAGTTTCTGGAGTATCTGAAGTGTTCACAGACTGTTCAAATCCAGGCTCTGCTTCACAGGTATTGAGTGAGGAGGAGGAGGACATGAGCAGAGGAAGAAATGATGTTTGACTTTTGACTTCTGGGTTTATGTGCAGTGGTAGCTGTGCAACAGGGGAGGGTTCCATAGAACAGATAACTTAAGACGCATCTGAATGTGATGCTGTTCCAGGAAATATCTCAGTGCTCCAAAGTGCCACAAACCAACCAGCTGATAAGCAAACACTCACTAGTGGAGGGAGCAGAGCTGAGTAGGGTTAGGTCAGTGTTTCATTTCTCCTTTCTCAGCTGCACTGCTGCAAAAGCTTCTGTCACAAAGGCTGCGTGGTCCCCAACTTCTCAGTAGTTTGCAGCTACACCTAAAGGAGCTCTGAGGAGTAAACCTGTTTGGCTCTATTATTGACTTAGGATTTGGGGGAGGGCAGGAAAACTTCTTGGAAACATCATGCAAGATTTTCTGTTTGAGAGAGTGGAAAACATGTTGCTCTGAGAAGTAATTTATTGACACCTTTCGAATGTCTCCTCTGTATACAACACAGATTCCTGCAGTCAGACTGTGGCAGACTTGTGCTTCACTTGGCTTCCCTCCTGAACAAACTGTTGCTGTTTGTCCTTAGAAGGTCTGCTCTCCACCCCGCCCCCAAAGCTCTTCATTTGACTTGCTTCCCTTGATACTCGCTTAATTCTACTTTGGAAAACTCAGTAGAATCTCAAACTGAAAAAGCAGTGGTTTATTGATGGAGCTCTTTCCCATTTAATTCCACCTCTGAGTTCAAGACTTTGATCCATGTGGTTTCAGTCTGGTCAGAGTGGAGTAGTGGATCAGTAATGGTGTTAGATGTGGGCAGGAGACAAAAGAGCCACCTACTATATCCTCTTTGTGTGCCTTTCTTCTTCCAGCCCAGCACATGCATTCCTGGTTGCAGGGAGTTCAGCTGCCCATCCACGTGGCTGGACTGCTGCCCTCTCTCCAGTTCAGTAGGATGTGACCGAGGCTTTAATTAGGATTTTTTTTTATAGGCTAGTCTGCTCAACAGCTTGGAAAAGTTTGTTAAACTCACTTCATTTTCCACTGTGGCTTGATTAATTTCTGTGTGTAGCTGAGGCCTTAAGGATAGAAACTGTCACCTCTTTCTAATCTAAGATTTCATGTTTAGATTTATTTTCAGACCTGAAAGAGAACAAATTCTGAAATTAAATTAAAAGTAGTTTAGGTTGCATGAAATCTTCATACTGAAGTATCAATAGTGTGAAGGTTTAAGTGCAGATTGGGAGAATTCCTCCTCCTCATGCCAAAACAGGCATGATGGAAAGGGAGAGAATATTTAGAATAGCTGTTATGTTTTGATGTGAATAGATAAAAAACCTTGCAAGATAATGCCTATAAATATGGTCACAGAGAAACTTGACTTGATTGTGAATGGAAACTGAAGTTTATTTCAGGTCACCAAAGGTCCTTGGAGGTTCATTCATCTGTGGAGGGCTGTCAGTGGCACTGGAGAAGGAGAGATGAGGTTGTGGAGAGGGCAGTCACTGCTTGGGTGAAAGCCTCTCACAGACCCAAACTACAACTGGGAACTAAAGAAATAAGTGTTCTTGGCATGTGACATGAGACAGCTTGGTCTGGGGCATTTCCAGGTGTGTGTGAAGGTCAGAGTTGGTAGATACAAGTCTTGATGTAAGTGAGGGACACAAGGTGCAGAGGAGCTTCTCAGTGCAGAGCAGGATGAGAATTTGCACTGATTGGAAAGGCACTGGGAAGGCAAGCAGGGTAACAACAGGCAGAAACTGCACCTCAAAGCTGGTCAGTTTTAAGTCTCTTAGAATTAAAAAATACCAAACTTTTATTGAAAAGGGAGGTTTTTGTTTCTGGGGCAAATGATCTTTGAGAATGAGATGTGAAGCTGCCTTGAGGAATCCCTCAGACTTGCAAGCCTTGTGTTCTCTGTGGTTGACCCTGCCAAGCACTGAGGTAATGGGCATGGGGCACAACTTCAGAGTAATGTAAGCAAGGTGGAATTTAATTTCTTTCTTCACTCTATTCTCTACACACTTGATTTTATAGGAATCAAACTATTAAATAGCACACCTGAGTGCAGCTAAGACTTAAGTTCATTTTAGCTGTTTTACCTAAAACCTTACACTCAGATACTGAGCAGCTTTCTGAGTTTTGCAAGACCATCATTTTAGTCTGCCCATCTAAAAATGTCTCAGCTGTGTACATACAGACAAAATGAGAATCTTATTTAGAACAAAATTTTAAAGAAATATGAAGGACAAATGACACTTTGCAATCCTTACAGTCACCATTTAACAACAGACAAATTTCAATATGACATGTCTGAGTTGATATTTCCCCAGAAAGTGGAGCATTAGGACACTGCAGCAAATCTTTGGTGTGTAAGTGGAGCAGGAAGCATTGTTCTGCGAGATACTCAAGGTTATGCCTCTTGTAAGTGCATCCAAGTTGCTGAGCTTTCCAGCTGGCCACCTGCCATGGAAAAGTCCAAGCTCAACATTCTCTCATGGCTGGTGTTAGCTGCTTTTTCAGCCCACAAGATCTGAGATATTTATTTCCCATCCCTTGATCTGATAAGGTTTGAAAGGGAAACTCACTGGTAAACTTGTGATTTAGTCTTGATCAGATAGTCAGTACTGCTGACTAGATTAATTCAGAAGGTACTTTTTTTTTTTTTTTTTTGTCACTGTCTGTTCTAGTTCTGCAGATGTCTCCTGTAAACAGAGCAAGTTTCAGGTTTGCATTCTGACCTGCTGGGAACAAAGCATGGGCATGGGGTCACGGAGTAACGGGACTGTGCATCATTCCAGGGGATGTAAAATCATCCAGTTGCTTCTAAATTCTGCCATGGTAGTTGAAAATGCCTATTTTTCCGTGGCAGCTGCCCACTGAGAAAAAATGGGATAATTTGCTGGTGATGGGCCAGAATCTTGGATCCATCCCTCCTTCTGCAGCTCGGGACTTTGCTCTTTGAGTGGTGTTCCAGTTGCCTTTGGGCTGTTGAGCTGCCTGTGCCTGGAATGAGAAGCTGAGCCTGGCGTGCACTCACTCAGCTCCACGGAGAACCTCCGGTGTGGGAGATGAAAGGGCTCTGGCAGCACTTGCAGACAATGAATTCCCTCGGACAGTTGGCAGGGAAACAGGAAGGAATCCTTCCATGGGATGCTTAGGGGTAGGTCTGGCGTGCAGTCGTGCCAGGACTGAGCTGGGCTCGCTGCTGATGTTGGATGCAGTCGTTGGATTATTTTTGTTGTTTAAACATGACTGTGATTCTTCCACGTGAATTTGGTCTGTATCCCCTTGCATGCACTCCTCCACTCTTGCTAGCTGCTGGTCAGTGAAGGATAGGACATGCTGAATCCCTGTGGCTGATGTGCAGGCCTGACTGGTTAAGGATTTTTCTAGATTTTTTTTTTTTTTAAGCTAACATTTAGCATGTATGTGTTACACTTTGTGTTTGGTTTGTGGCCAGTACTGTTTTCTCTGGTGTTTGCACCTGTTTTTCTTCCAGCCACTGCAAATCTGTGAAGCAGAAACACAAATGATTGTGACAGTAAGTATGAGTAAAATCAAAATTACAGAGATCTTTTGTTAATGTTTCTTGAAGCTTTTAGTGTAGGATGGAGCCTGCCTTAGTCTATTAACAGAAAATTCCTTTCTTGCTGGAGGCATTGCTGCTGGTGTTCATATTTGAGACAAATGGACAGAATTGTTAACCTAGTCCAAAAGTAATTTATCTCATCTACATCCTGTTGATGTAGAAATACCTAGAATTTCAGGAAAAAAATGTAACTTTGGTTTTCCCTTGGAGCACTTAGGAGAAAGAATTGCTGTACTTGATTGCTGGAAAAAGATAACACGTGTTAAGAGTTGCCCTTCAGCATAAGAACCCTGCTCCTGTAGGAGTGTTTCTTAGCTGCAAGGCTGGCATTTCAGTCACAGGATTCCACAAATCTTAGTACTAATGGGGAAGCTCTGATTATCCTAAAGTTTTTCTGGAGAATTAAATAAATATTTGTCACCTATTATTATCCATATGCTGCAAAACACTGTTAGGCCATGTGTCATGTAGGATGAGTTAATATAAACCCACCCTGTCGTGTACAAACAAATTTTTCCATTGCCTATTTGGACTGAGCTGACAAATAATGAATTTTTAAAATATTTTCTGACCTTAACATCTGATTCCTCCTGTGTGTGAGTAGGCAAGAGAAAGGAGTGGTAATTTTTAGAAGTATGGAACCATATGGTACTTTTTTTTTATAGTTGGTATGTTTGTAGGGTCCAGATAGCAGTAACTTGGATAAGCACTGGAGTGGCTGGATGGGAGCCAGGAGCTCAGTCTGTTGTTAAGGAGGAAGTTAAATAACACTGGAGGGATTTGATAGCTGGAATTCTGTACAGCTTAAATAAGGAGAAGTGGTTGGTCTCTGCATTGGAGCTGGTGATTGAATGAAAAATTAATGTTTGTCTTGTGTCAATAAATTTCGATGCCCAGACAGGATGTAGAATATCTGTAGAACAGAATTGCAGTGTCCAGTGGGCATCAGCATTTCAGGGCAATTTAGGTTACTTCAGCATCCTCTGGGGGAATTCTTAACAAGCACAGACTTGCTCACCTCCTTGGAAAATAATACTGAATTCATCAGCTGTCAGAGAGGAGAGAACACACTTCTGGCTGCAGTAAATCCATGCCCTGTTAGCAGTGAGGCTGAATAGAAGTGCAGAGTTAGAAGTAATCTCTTGAAGGAGCCTGCGGGCTTGGGGAGGGGGAGTTGTTTGTTTGTCCCTCAGGAGAATTTTAGCCCTTGGACAGAAGCAGGGTGCAGAGCCTGAGCCTGTTCACTTCCAAAGGATTTGTGTTGTGGTGGCAGGGTGTCAGCCTGCTGCTCTCACTAAAGAAAGCATTTTCTCTATCACTTTTTGATGGTGACGTTTTGGTTCTAATTTCAGTGCCCAAAAACTTGGCTGATTTAACTCCCAAACATATTCAAATATTGGTCTCCTGGTTATTTTGTAACTTTGCTCTTCCCTTGAGCCTCTTGCTTTTATAAAACATCTGAAGTGGTGACGTTCAGACCCCTTACAGTCAAGAGGTGATTGACATCCCAGGAAACTTGGAAAAGAGGAGATCTCGGGGTTTGCAAACAAGGATTTTGCTTTTTTGTCTGTACATGTCTCAAGCAGCCCTCATGGAATGGTTCCTTAAATAAAGGCCAGCTTTGGATGAAATTGTGTCAATGCTTTAAGTCCACCCCATTTATGTATCCAAGATCTCAGAGCTGGGAGATTCCCAGGCATCTTTCTGGGGTCTCCTGGATTTCCTGTGTGTTTCTCAGCCCTGCTGCTGAATGTTTCACAGCTCCTGAGCAGAGGCTGAGTGACCAACACGGGTGTTTTATCTGGATCAGTGTTCTCTCACCTTGCAGATTCTGCTGCAGTTTGTGGCAATTACTTGCAATATCAGTTTCTCTGGGTGTTTTGCTGTAGTGTGGGAATTCTGTTAGATCTGTATTTTGTTTCTGTATTAGATGCTTCCTTGAAGTACATTTCCTTCCTCTGTGGTTTAATCTGTCATCTGAAACAAGCTAAGACTGACAGGTCTACCTTAAATTGTGCACTCTAAATTTAGCAGCCAGAGACAGAATGATCAGGAAGGGCTAAATTAATATTATGTCAAAAAGGCCTTGGGACAAGGAAAGGAAAAAAGCCAATTTGGAACAGAGGGTCCCCTTTCAAGTCTTTTAGTTCAGAGCAGAATTTAGAGGAACTGCTTTTCAGCAGGGAAAGTTTGAAATGAGCCAGTATTTTAGGGAGCTGGACAATGGGATGTTTCAGTGTCTTTTATGGTCTGACCAAGGCTCAGTCTCAATAACTAAGGGATACAGTGACAGGTTGATTAATTCTGGCCTTCCAGAACATGTCTACTGAGTTTCTGGGGGTATTTTAAAGTAATCTGCATATGATTGCTATGCATTTATTTTCATGCAAGAAATACTTCTTGGGAACTCTGCCCAAAATGAGGTTATCAATGGCAAAGGAAGTGATGCCAGCTTAGTTATATTTCTGTGTGGAGATTTCCTATGTGCTTTGAATGTAGCCTGAAGGGACAGAGATGTTGAATTCAATCAATTATTTTCATGGTGACTTATTTGGAGCTCATGTTAAGATGGCATTCGCATAGTACGAAGTATGCAGATCAAAAATTTCTTTATTTCATGGCTTTCTCCCCCTGGGAATGCTGTGGTCAAAATAATCTTGCATATAAAAAGAGTTTTAAGAGGACTATTTCAGGAAGCAGGAGTATATGTTTACATTTCGACTTTCCTCCCTTTCTTCCACCAGTCAGTTTTTAAACAAATTGTACTATTTTCTCTGGTTTCACCAACTTTATACTGCAGATAGGCCAGTTTAAAAGAATAACAATTTTTTAAAAAATCCAAGAGTGATACTGCATTGTGGGCTCATTTGAGGCCTTCTGTTTGTGTTTCTTGATTCCCCCAGTTCCCAGATGTGCAGTGACTCATCCTCCTGAACAATGGGAACAGCATCTCTTACTCCTTCTCTTGGTCCCAGTTGGCAGAAGTGTTACTCACAGGGTCTGGACTGCAGAGGGAGGAGATCAGCAGTGACAGAATGAGTCACCCCAGCTTTGTGGTCACTCTTGTGTGGGGAGCAAGGAGTGGAACACGAGTGGGCACTGCTGTACTCTGGGGTACTAAAAAAGAACCATCTGAGCGACAGAAAATTCCTAACTCAGAGGTCACTGTTCCCTCCCCCACAGCTGTCCTGTAAAACTGGGTGTGGGTGCAGGAGACACCACTGAAACATCTTGATTTATTATCAAGAAGGATGAAAATCCATAGAAATAGTGAACTGGTTTGTAACTTTCCAATGTGAAATGTACTAATAGAGCACTAGTTAAAATTATTAAGAAATGTCAGTGTGTAAATGCTTCAATGGCAGACTCTGCTGGGACTGTGACAGAACAGGGCTTCCTATCTCAGTATTGTTCTGTTTGAAATTAAATACTCTTTCATATTTTAAGAATGTTATTCATGAATATTGTTAGAGTATTTTTAAAGGAAATAGTGTACTATAAGGACAATGCAAGATATGAGTCTTTAAATCTGAAAGACAGAAGCTCAGCAACCTTCTATGAGCGTCATTGATCTGAGGAAGTTTCTGGAGCTGCCACAGTTTTTCTTGCAACATCAGCCTGTAAAAGATCTGATCTGGATCTTTTTTTGTTTGTTTTTAAAGTGAACACACCACGATGTGATTATATTTAGGTAGTTACATGTAGTATAAATACACATAGAGGGTATAAATATACATATATTATAAATAACTTCGGCTTTCATTTCTACTTTGCAAGCATAGCTCAAAATAGATTGTGATGTTAAAATAACCTTTTTTTTTTCCAACAGAACCATTAAAATACTGAAATTGAAGTCATCAATCTGCATAAAGATATTTTTAGTATCTGATGAATCAATTGCAAATATTTACTGACACTTTTATAGGAAGTCATGGTCGTGGACCTGAAATAACTGGCTAAGATCTGGAGGAGGAGAGCACTTGAAGTGCAAAGCCAGCTTTGAATGGAGCTGAATGGCCAGATGGATATTGGAGAAACACTAAATATTTGCACTGAAAAAACCAAACCAGCTTCTTTATGGCCAGTGTCTTGAAGAGAAAAAAAATAATTCAACACAAAAGGGGCAGCTCAGCTGATACTTTATTTTGATAATTATTTGCTTTGAATGTAAAAATCTACTTTGACTTAGAAACTGTGTGTATATTTTTATATACATATGTTTATATACATAAGCATTTGTTTGTGTATGTGTGTAATACCCAAAGCATGAGACAGCTTTGCATAAATAATAATTTATTAGTGGAATTCAAAAATCCATTGACTTGCAACTTAATAAAAAACTCAATGAATTTGACTTCTAGATCTAATTAATATGGCTGTCTGTTTTCTCTGAATGACTAGGAAAAACGTATATAGAAAGGAGTTTTCAGTTAGCATAATTGTTCTAATTAAAAACACAAATAGCAAGCAGTTGTGAAACCTGGAGTTTCCATATTTTCCTCATTTAATAAGTTGTGTTACTCATCAAGGCAGTTCATGTCCAGTGCATGTGTGTGCTGCTGGCTAGAGGAACTGACTGTGTTTCCCAGAACATCCCAGTTTGCTGTAAATCTGACTAAAATGTAGAACAGGGTTATTCCAGAAGCCTTTGGAGCAGGAACTGAGTCCACACTTCTGTAGAACTTAATACAGGAATCCTTAATCAGGGAATCGTTATAGCAGGAGGTTTTGAGTGTGTGCACTGGGTTTGGGGTTATTACTCTGGAAGGATTTTGGTGGATGTTTTTCCTCCCTTCATGCTTGTGTGTTTTAATGTTTTGAGGGTTTTTAAACTTCAAACCCTCTGGAGCTTGTTGAGGATTTGTTGTTTTGGCTGGAAACAGATATTTTGACTTAAGTCCTGGATGCCTTTGGATTCTGTGGCAGAAGAGAATATTCAGATTCCTTCAGATCTGTCAGACCATGCATATGGTGCTCACACCTGTTCCAGCCACCTGACTTGGTTACCCAGCTCTCCCAGAGCTTTGCCATTGCTGCTTAAAATTTCCTTGAACAAATTACGTGGCTTAATTGCAATGTTAATAAGAGCTGGGTAAGAATCTAGGGAAGTTGGTTTTCTCTAAATCACTGCAGAAATGAGCTTGTATTTTTTCCTTTAGTGAGTTCATTTTCTTAGCTCCCTATCAATGTGCAGAATGTCAGAGTGATGGATGTGTGGGGTGGGAATTAGGGGAGGCAGAAGCTGTAAATCAGATGATCCTGCCTGTGTGTCCCTGTGTTTCACAGGCAAAGGGCTGTTCCCTGCTCCAGCGTGGGAGGTGGGACAGACAGGCAGAGATTCTTAAAGAAACTGGGTAGAAAATTGGAAAAATCTCTATCAGAGATGGCCCCTGTGCAGTATTTTTGCACATCTGAAGCCACTGTGTGGGACGGAGCACAACAGATAGAGAAGGGATTTTTTGTAGCTTCAGTGTTCTTTTCTTTCTGGGCTCTCCCATCTCCTGAACATGACTAATGCTGTACAGGAAGCCCTTTTCTCTTATTCATGCAGTCTGTGATATCTCTTCTGATCCACAGAGTGCCAAAAAATACAGGAAATTACTTTCACCTTATGAAAATTCATGATTGTAAGGAAGCTCTTAGAGCAATTGTTCTTTGGAAACTTCCCCTCTCCCCCACGCCACCCCCCCAAAAAAGAAGTGGTTTTTTTGGTTTTTTTTTTTATGCTAGCAATCCATTGTAAATCTTTTGTTGATACATGGTAGTCTTTTGCAAATCCGTGTGTTCTCTCTCCTTTATGAAAAACACTTCCAGTTTTAAATGTTAGGGAATAATAAACTCCAGCTCTTTTTGTGTGTGCCTTAGGCTGGGAGCATGTACTTGTCCAACACTGAATCCTCTGATCTCCAGTGTGGCTCCTCACAATGACCTGTTGTGTTCATCTGGTTAGAGTTGTACTGGGGGCAATAATTCTGCTCTGCTGTCTCAGGCCTATGGTGTAGAGGAGGATGTGTGGTTTGAGAATTTATATTGCTGCTGGAGTCCAGGGTAGTATTTGGAGGAAGTTCCATTCTGAATTGGTGACTTGGTGAGGGCACCTACTGTTATTTGGTCATGACTGACAACCCTGCTCTGTAATAAAGAATGGGTTTTCCTGCCTAAAAGCACTAAAAGGCAGCAGGATTTTCCACTTTATTTTTCATATGACATGGCTACAACTACAAGACACATCCTGAACAATAAAGAAGACCTAGTGAATTTCTTCTTCATGAAGGGAAGCATTTGCAGGAGAGTTTCACTCCAGAGTAGTCTGCATCTGTATGGAAACAATATTGTGAATTCTTTAAAAGTCTGTGCAGAGCTTCTTGTCCCCACTTCATGCAAAGGGACACTTGATTTGAGTGGGACATGTTTGATAAAAGACCAAATCCTCTTACACAAGAATAAATTTTCACACAAGAATGAATTTTCCCTGTAAACCTTCCTATTTTCTTCTCAATATAACTGCTAAAGGACTTTGTACAAGATGAGCAAATCTATTATTAAAAGTCTTGAGCTCAAAAGGGAAGCTATCTATAGAAGAGCAAGTCCTTGAAAATGTTCATTTTTTTGTTTGTTTGTGACAAGCAAGTCTAGCTTAAATCATCATAAATTGTGGGGGACTTAAATCTTCCACTTTTCTAAAGATATTCCAGCCTGTCTAGGATATGCTTTTGTTCACTGTTACAAATTTTAAACAAAATATACTGCTTTCTTACAAGTATGTTTCATTTTTTACACCCACTCAGTGTCAGTTAACTGCATTTATCTTGTAAGGGTTTGAAAAAAGCCAAATTCTTTAAGTCAAAGAACTGACTTTAATAACACTTCTCTTTTATTGTAGATTTACTGGATAGATCTGAGCATTTTTTCAAATCTCTTCTCAACTTTAATTTTTCCAGGCCTGGTGATATTGCTCTGTTAGCCCTCAGTGCATGTTGGGAAGAAGGTTGGTTCTGTTGGGTTTGCTGTCCTAGGAACAAGCTCAGTTCCCATGTCTTTCCTTTTCCACAGGGTGAATCAGTGAAATACTTCCTGGATAACCTGGATCGCATCGGTCAGCTGGTAAGAAACCTCCTCCTCCTGAGCCAGACAAGGAAAGCCTGAGTGTGCTGTGATCAATGGGGTTTGGTTGGGTTTTTTTGGAAGCTTAGCATTTGTTCAATCTCTTTTGACAGACAACAAATGGAAATTGTATTTGTGCACATATTTTATCAGCCCTTATGTGCAGTCTCTGGGTCTCATTCGCTTTTCCTGATGATCTGATGGCTGATGCTACTTAAGGTAGCAGAATGAAACCTTAGCAAATAAAAACCATTCCTAGCACTTGTAAGATTCAATATCTGTAATCAAAACATCTGTCAGGAGACTTAGAGGAGGTGGTTTTCCTAAACAGTAACAGTGATAAGGTTCTGAAGAACATATTTCTCCACAGTGGTAAGTTGGGCCACAGCTTGTGGTAGAATCTGTTGCTGTACTTGCTGGTCATAGAGTGTGAACCTGGAAGAAGAATTTCCACCAGAGCTTTCAAGATGGTCCTTGTAAGAGTAATGAATTGTGCAAAAACTAGATTTAAAAAAATAAAAACCTTTCAGTGATGATTTGATCTGCTTTATTGAACACTACCTAAGTGGCAAGTAACACTGTAGCTAAGAATTTCATGATGAAAAAATACACTTCAGCCTTAAACGAAGAAGATGAAAGTGTGAGGAGTGAATTAGTCCTTTATTTTTGTTCTCATATGTCTCAGGATCTTCTGTAGCTGTTTACCAAAGTATTGAGCTAAATGGTCAACAGGCCAGTGTATTAAAGTTGAGTATTCATTCTTCCTGTGATAATTTCTAAATCTAAAAGCAGCTCCTGGTGATTTTACCCATCTATTCAGTATTCAGGCATTAGTCAGAATTTTTGAAGGACTTTTTTTGACACTTCTCTCCTTTCTTTTGCAGAACTATTTCCCCAGCAAACAAGATATTTTGCTGGCCAGAAAAGCCACGAAGGGGATAGTAGAGCACGATTTCATCATTAAAAAAATTCCTTTCAAGATGGTGGATGTAGGGGGACAGAGATCTCAGCGTCAAAAATGGTTCCAGTGCTTTGATGGAATAACTTCAATTTTGTTCATGGTGTCCTCCAGTGAATACGACCAGGTCCTCATGGAAGACAGGCGCACAAACAGACTCGTGGAATCCATGAATATCTTTGAGACAATAGTCAATAACAAGCTTTTCTTTAACGTTTCCATTATCCTATTCCTCAACAAGATGGATCTTCTCGTGGAGAAGGTCAAGACTGTCAGCATTAAGAAGTATTTCTCGGACTTCAAGGGCGACCCTCACCGCCTGGAGGACGTGCAGCGTTACCTGGTGCAGTGCTTCGACAGGAAGCGGCGGAACCGCAGCAAGCCCCTGTTCCACCACTTCACCACGGCCATCGACACGGAGAACATCCGCTTCGTGTTCCACGCCGTCAAGGACACCATCCTGCAGGAGAACCTCAAGGATATCATGCTGCAGTGAAGGAGAGCAGCCCCCTGCTCTGCTGGAATTTCGCTGGAGGGTTCCATCGAAGTTTTTATCCTTTCTTTATGGCCCTTGCATGCGGCGTAGGACCCATGCGAATTCCTTGGCTCAGGAATGCTGTACACTAGCCAGTCCAAACAGAGGAGCTATAGGCCGGAGGAGTCATGTTGATGTTAGCTACTGAATCATTTGGACTAAAACACTACTGAAACCTGGCCGTGGTAGGTTCTGTACCGAGTTTGGAACGCTGAATGACACAACCACCGTCTGCCTTCTTCGAGAACACAAATCTCTGACAAACCATGGATGGAAGACACGTTCCAAATGAATGCGCTCATTTTCAGAGACACTAATTGTACAAACTGCCTTTTTTTTTTGTAGTTTGGAGGTGCTGAATCGATCAAACTAATCTAAACATGATGAGATTGGCAGCTGTATTATTGGAGAATGTTAATGGAAGTTCCATTCTTAACCCTTAGGAATATGACCAGGTCTTGTGTGTGTGTTCAGCTTTGGCGAGGGTCTAGAATCCATCCCCCCAAGGTGGATGCATAGCTCTTGCCTGAAGGTTTTGCATGAGTCTCCTGAGGCAGAAGTTTAAAACTGTGTAAGGAAACTCATGCTGGAGTAAATGGGATGGGGACCTAAGGCCTCGCTGATACGGAGAAGGGTTTATTTTGCACTATGCGTGGAGGGTGTTACATCATGGGAAAACTGATTTCCTTGGTGCAGCAGCCTGTGCTGGAGCACCCAGCCATGTATCTGCACAGTGGGTGCTCGAGGGAGATGTGCTCCATGGCCAGCCAGCACTGTCCTCACACCCACAGTGGGCAGCATTTGTGAAGGTTCAGTATCTCTCGTGACAGGGCTTCATCTGTACTCAAAAGTTTGGAAGCTGATTAAACTCTTTAAGCAAAGGTTTTGGTAGCACAGCAGCTGCTTGATTAGTTCCCAACAGCTGACCTTGTAGAAAGACTGAACACCCTGGAGATCCCAGCTTTCCAGCTGCACTGATGTGTTTGGACAGCAAGACCTTGCTGTAAAATTAGCCTTTAATCTGTGTATTAATGGGATCTTTAGCCTGTAGTGATGCACACGGAACTCGGAGCACAGTCAGGTTTGGAGTTGCCTCTTTTGGGCAGTGGTTTGTGTGTAAAATGGCAAGAGGCTGTGAATAATTTGGATGTGAACTCCGAATTTCCTTGTGCTCTCAATCTCTGCCAGGTGCCTTTTCTGTGTACAGACATTGAATCTTTTCTACTGCAGTGGGGTACATGGACAAACCGAAGATATTGTAGTGCTATCCTTTAGGTAACTCGAACATAGTTTACTGTGCAATTTTTATCATAGTTTTTATCCAAGAATAAAACCTGAAGGGCTGTTTGTACCCATAAAAAGTCAGCAGATTCCCTGGAGTTCTTATCCCCTTTGAGCCTGTAATGGCATGTCAAAACAAGCAAAGTTTTACTTCAGCTGGTAATCCCATGGGAAATGTGGTCAAAGAAAAGTCCTGTTCCGTTGTCCTTTCATGTTAATTTGGATAAAATCTGGAATCTTTCTTCCCCTCTGAAGCTTGCAGATGTTCACATCAGTATTTTTTTGTGTAGTTTCCTGATGTAGCAGCCTCCTGGCTTTGTGCAGGCTCCAGAGTGGAAAAGCTGTGGCTGTTTCAGTGCCTGTAACAGGCACAGGAGTGAGGTAAGAAGCAACTGAGAAGTTGCAGATGGGAAAATCTAACTTAAATTTCAGCAAACTTAAACAGGAATTAGCTTCCTTGTAACAAGTCTTATTTTGCCAGGACCAACTCTGTCTTTTAAATATTTATTAATTTTTAGCCTTGAAGGGGAAGAATGTTACGTGACTAATATTCAGATGGAGGAAAAATATTAAGATTATTACATTTGAAAAAGAAAATGTTTCACCACGGCGTGATGCAAACCAGTTTACTCACCACATAAGGTTGGTTTCTCTGAGCCCCTTTGTTTGGCTGAAAACTAAGACTGCTTTCAAAGCTTTCAGATGTTTTCTGAGTTCTTGGTGGTGATTTTTGTTTCACACAAGATACTGGGAAAGAGGAAGCAGTTGTGGGCTCACCTGACTTCTAGGTTGACTTTAGTTCTTAGTTTGCTGTGAGCTTTATTCTTTCACTGAATTTTCCAGATGCATTAATATTATGCCTGTTTTCTCAAATTAGTTGAACATTCCCTTTCAACTGTATTTTTTCTCAAGAATTACCTCAGTTTAGTGTCTGAATCTACTGTAGTTTTACCTGGGAGGCATAGCATGGAATTTCCTGTTCTGTTTTTCTCTTGACACTCATCCATGGTTTTGTATCCTTAGTCACCTTATGGATTTACCTTCAACAGAGCTAATGATGCAACTTATATTTTAAGTAACTTAAAATCTGCACCTGGAAAATAAACAGCATGAGAGATCTCACACTGAGCTCTCAAGCTGCTTTTTTTTTTTTTTTTTTTTTTGTATGATATGGCAGTTTTGCACACTAAATCAGTTTTAGAGAACCAGTTTGCCCACCTTGGGCCCATTATTGCCTTTCTTGTTTTAATTGATGAAATGGGCCTGAGTGTGGGGCTGCAGCTGCAGGTGAAAATCAGTGGTTTGGCTCTGTGGGCTCAGAGTTCTGTCAGGTCTGGATAGAGATGGATCACACCAGGAACCCCAGGTCAGGAAACTCTCCTTGCAAAAGTCAAGCACTTCCCAAGTTTGTAGAGGAGCTGACCTTGTGAGTGAAAAAGGACGTGGGGGTCTTTTCTAACTGTCAGTTTTCTCTGCAAAATATTCTTCTTGGCACAGTTGAGGGGGCTTGGGTTTTTTTTTCCCATATTTGTAGTATAATAAAGCCAGAAAATCATGTTGTGATAAATATGATAAATCAATGAATTACTAAAGCAGAACTTAGGTAGATGAGGTTGTTCACACATCTCAGGACAGGCCTGGTTGGTTGCTTAGTCCTTTCACCAGAAACAAATAGAAAACTTTATTTTAAATTACATCCTGGAGAACTTTGCAGGTAAACACAGCTGGAGAAAACATCTTTTTTTGTTAGTTTTATAGGCTTATTGTTCATAGGCTGGTCAGGAAATGGGTCACAAGCAGGATGATCATCAGATGGAGACCTTGAACAAGTACTTTTTTTAAAAAAAGAAAAAAGCAGCTTTTTGCTGTCTCTCCTCTGGGGTCAGTGACAGTGTTGCAGAGGGGTTGTCTCTCCCGAGGACAAAGAGAGGAAGCTCCTGCAGCCTGTGCTGGGGGCAGAGACTTACGTAATCCTGGAGTTGAAGTAGAAAAACGAAGTGGGAGTCATTTATCCAACACTACTTTGTGTTTGTTGTCCTCAAAACAAGTGTTAAGCTAATGGAGTGTGTCAGTACCACTCCTGCAGATTGCAGTGCTGTAAGGCTCTGAACAATCCTTACATGCATTGCAAGGTGAGTTAAAAATGAAGAGTTGTTTTCTGGAAGTGACATATTCAATAGGCACTTGTCACTTTGAAGGAATGAAACAGTTCTTAATGTTGAAAATTAGCTAGTGCTGGTTATGGAATTGAAATTACTGGCCACTCCATTTTACAATGCAAAGATGCTTTCAGTTTCGTGCAGAGAACAGATCTTATTTAATATGGCAGCATAGATTATTTGACTTACTAACTTGATAATTTTTTTTTTAATTGCTGCTGTGTAAAACCTAGAACTAGGCACGTTACAAGAATGAAACTCCTGAAGATGACCATTCCCAGGCCTTCTGAGGCAGGTAAAGCTGAGCTGCAGCCAAGCAGGCAGAGTAGAGACAGTAATGGCCAATAAAACCATAGGGAAATGGAGTAGGAGGAGCTCATTTGTACCTGGCACTGGAGACAAAAATACAGTTCCCCCAGGACAGCTAGAGTGGCATTTGGTGTGAAAAGTGGTGCATTTGGAGTGTGTCCCCCCATCCCCATGGCTTCATTCCCTCTGGGAATTCACCCATCCTGGTTACTGTGATCTGCAGAGAAACATAGAATTAAAGCAGTTAGAAGAACAGATGTGGTACCACTGAAGAAACCAGCAGCTTTCTTTAGTGACAGACAGCTGCCTTCCACAGAACAGCATTTTAGAAAAACAGGTCCTCTGCTGCCTTTAGATGGCTGTCTTTGTATTAACAATGTTTTAATTTATATTAACTTATGTTTTGGAGTCTTTTCTATATGTGTACTTCTTTATTTCTGGAGAAAAAAATCCTTCCGTGCATGGACCTAGAGGATTTCTCTAAAAGGCCCCTCTGATTTTCAAGCAGTGAGTTTTGACACCTGACTTAGCTTGGCTTCAGTCACCAAATTTTAAGGAGTGCCTGCTGCATTGATGGATGATTTGATGTGTGCCAGCTTGAGAGACAAACACGATATTGCAACAACACCTCCACACAGTGCAGTTTGTATGTAAACCAAACACTGATCTCATGATGAGAACTGTAAGTTTAGCAGTACCCTCTTTTCTGTATCCTCTTTCTAATATAAAATCACGTGGTGTAGTCAGGGGTTTAATATAGCACTGCCAACTCTTTACCTCATACTCTAATTCTGTAACACGAAGTGGTGGGTGGGGTGTTTCAGTAGCAACTATAAAACATCTGTGCCTACTTTTGTAAATGAGCTTTTAACAGTTTTTTAGGGAGCATCCATTATGGATCAGGAAGACTGGCGTGGTCTGGGCCAGACTTGGCCTGAATTAATGCTGACTCCACACAGTTCTAGGTGAGGACTGTCTAGCCTAGTGAGGGATAATTGGTAATGCAAGACCTAGTGCTTTTTAATAATACCTGTTTTGTAATTAGCTGGGGTGATCTCTGCTTTGTGCTGTGACGTGGGCACTTCTTTGTTTTAACACTAATCTTTTTTTACATAGATGGAAATGAGTGAAGCCAGGAGATTTGGAGCTGAAACTGCCTCTCTGCTACCCAGGTGATGCTGCCTCTTGGCTCATCTTGGTGTTGGGCAGTTCAGCTCGATCCTTGACGTTTTTATCTTTCTAATGGCATTTGGAAAGCGGTGTTGAAGTTTGTCTGTGTGTTGATATGCTTGTGTTCTTACTGGGTGGGGAGTGTGGAGGTTCTAGATTGTCAGTGCTGGTGGTTCTGTGCCTGGCTTGAGGAGCTGTCCCAGCCCAGCTCTTGGCCTGTGACTGAAGGTCGTATCTTCTGTCTGGTGTGAAAATAGTCAGAGGGGGGAAAAATGAGCAGCACTGACTTCCAAGGTGGGCATTCTGGTTAAAAAAAAAAAAGCCAAAGTATGTTGGAGGGGAGCAGGAGAGGGGAGCTAGTTTCTAAACAGATCCCAAAAGCTGATGGTGCTTGAAGACTGTATTGAAGTGAAATGCCATCTGCACTGACCCAAAAGCTTTGGGTGATCCAGAGAGCCATTGACTGTGAATTAGGAGCAGCAGGCTGGCAAGGCTGGCCCTGCCTTTGGAAATCTCTCTATTCATCTGTTCATCACTGGCTGCTGAAACTCAATTTTGATAAAATACACTATGCAGATCTCTGGCCAGACAGTGCATCTTACTCCTTCCTGACAGCTGCTTAAACTTTCTTCAAGATACCAGAGCACAAGAAGGTAAGAGACTGTTTCCATTCTTTGAATAAAAACTACGAATGATGGAGAGCAACATTTTTTTTAATAAGTAGGACCTGAGAGAGCATCTTTTGAGGGAAGTGACAGGTTTTGAGTAGCACAACTTCTCTGCTATTACTTCCCATGGATCTCTTGTGCAGGTGGTTGGGCACAAAGGCTGAGAGGAGATAGCAGGGAGCAGGGGGATGTGGAGGAGAAAGGATCTGTTGGGAGCTCAAGAGACTTGGGAAGGTGGTTGGTGGACTTAGGTTTGGAGAGGTGTGTTCAGAGTCCCGTTTGCATTGAAGCCATTAACCCTCTGTAGGATAGGGAGTGTTCCTCCAGGTTGTGTTGTCTGGAATGTGGAATGGGCTTGAATTGATGATACAGATTAAAAAGTATTTCTGGAGGCTCCACTGAACAGCAGTGCTGGTGTTTCTCACTCTAGTGAGAAATTGTCTTGTTTGTGGAATCAAAATGTACAAAAGCAAACTGACAAAACACCAGCTTATCTGTGACATGACCACATAGCTTAGGAAGCCAAGTGATGTTATCTTTTATTCTGCAATGTACTTGCTCTCTGGTGCCTATGCATTAACACACATACTATGCAATATCAGTCTTTTTGTTAAACCAGTTCACTACATTGGGCAAGAAAGGCCTGAGTTTAGCCTTAATTTTCTTAACAATTCACAGGAAAGTACTTTAAAAACAGTTACAAACTAAAAGAAGGTGGAAAATGCATAAAGTAAAAGCACAGTCCCAGACTGCTCACACAAGTGTCTTTCTAGCACCAAAACAGCATCCGTGATAGAAGCAGCTACTTGCTGTAATAGTTTCAACTTATGAAAACTGTGTACTAGATAAAATTATATTGTGATGTGTAAAAAGTGTATTTTATAGCTTTGGTGACTTAGTTTACTGTTTTGTATATATGAATTTTATAAATCTATTAAAACTTGACTTGTTATACTGTTCTTTATGGGTTTTATCTTTCAACAGAGTTTGAGGTGACTTTTTTCCTTAATCAATTTTTTTTTTCTGTGAGAGAGTTTTTGAACAAACAGCATGGACTCTATGGAAGTGCAGCTGTCATGCCATGAAATCTCAGTCTGTAACCTTTAGCTATCTCCCTCTCCTCCAGTCCTGGTTGGAATCATTCTTCCTGAGTGTGTGCAGGAGCTCAGGCTGGTGACACATTTACCTGTGTGAAACTTGGAACTCGTTCATCTGTGGCATTCCCGGGGCTGACTGGGGCATTAGCACTGATGGGAGGTGGCAGGGGAGGCACAGCTGGGGTTTGCTTCTGTATTTTGAGCTCAGCAAGGGAAGATAACTGGGCCTGTTGAGATGGGAGCACCAGCTGGGGATTCCTCAGTGCTCTGTAGGATCTGATGATAAATACCCATGGGGACTGGCCCCTGTCTGGGAGCAGAGCAGAACTTTTGGAGGGCCACCAGTGTCCCTGTCACACAGCATTGCCATCCTGTGGCCACCTGTGCTGCCAGAACTCGGGCTGGGAATGCCATTAACATTTCCTCACATTCCCTCACTTCAAAAGGTCAGATTTTTGTGGCAAGTCTTGATTGTTTCTTGTGTAAACTATTAGTGCCAAGTCAGTTCCACTGGCAGTGCACAACTTGAGACACTTCATGGAGTTTTTTTGGTCCTTTCTGCTAACAATTGGAAATGCAGCACTTCAGCTGCATCAGGTCTTTGGGAATGGCTGACTCTTTGTCCCTGGAGTTGCTGGGCACTCTCAGGTGAGATGTATTGCCAGTGTTCAGCATCTCTGCTGAACAGCAACTGCAAATTCAGTATGCTCTAGCAGAAGGTGCCCAGGTACAAGCACTGTAATCTGAAAAGCTCTCGGCAACAGCAGCAGCTCCAGGGCATCTCTTTGGTGAGCTCTGTGGAGCCCTTTTGGGGCCCAGGTGTTCTGTGAGGTGCCCCTTTCCCAACTCAGCTGTGCAGATGTTGCTGCACAAGAGCAGAGCTGCAGCAGTTGGTTCTGCAAGTGGGTTTGACTGTTCAGTGCCAGTGAGTGCTTGTGCTCCAGGGAGAGCCTAAACTCCATATATTAGCTTGGAATTACCTTCCCAGGAGCAGCACAACTCTGTTCAGAACCAGAGTATCTCTCCTGCAATTTCAGTAATCCAACACTGAAGATAAAAGAGAGAACATGTCTGTTTCCCCAGGGAGAGGCTGCTCTAAAATGCAAAGTATAGCTTGTATTTTTGCTCAAGTGTACAAGGTGTAAGGTTTGGGGCTGTTATAGTAATATTAAAGTGTTCATTAGAACACTTTGAGGAGAGAAATTTAAATAAATCCTTGTGGTTTCTAGCTCAAGCCTGGTATCTCATTATCCTTACAGACTTGGGAGGAAGTTTACTCAGTTACTAATCCCAAGTTTCTTACCACTCTTCCCAAGACTGACTGGCATCTTGGGAAGCTGTGTGGTGTTAAGGCAGGAAGAGTTAATTAGGACAAGTGTTCAGGGATTTTTACCAAAAGTAGCTTTCCCTTAAATCCCTAATTTTGCACAGCAGAAGCAGACTTCAGTGAGAAGTACCATTTTTAGGGCAGAGAGGTCACAGCCACTGCTAAATCCCCAAGTGCTGGATCATGCTAATGACATGTCTGTGGAAGCTGCTGCTTTATTCTCTCCTACCCTTGCAAGCTGTTGTAGGCAATTGCACTCCTAATAGTAAAGAGCACGGAATTTTTTTGTTGTGTTGTTTTTTTTTTTCCCCTCTGGACTGTTGCTTTGTCTCCCATCTCCCTTCAGCTACAGCAAGTCCTTGTTTTCAGAGTAGGAGTGGAATGTTCTGCCTGTTTATTCTTGGGAGAAGATATTTGTCTTTATGAGCTTGTAAAGCTATTAAAAGACTGGTTTTTACTGTGTTCAGGATTAGACTTGAGAAGTTGCTTCAAAACAAGTGTCCTTGAGCTTAGGGCAGAAAGGGTGTGACTCAGCTGCTTTGGTGGTGCAGGGTGTTCCAGGTAGCCACAGGATGGTGTGGTTTGGGACATGCTCTGAGCCACAGGAGTCTAACATGGATTTGTGTTGGGCTTTAGGGGTTGTTAATGGAAAGCAGCAGCAACTGCAGGAAGGAGTTGCTGGTTCAGCTGGGGGATCTCCTGAAGGTGGGTCATGTGCAGGGTTCGTGGTCTGCCTGTCACCACGGGGCAGAGGAACACAAGCAGTGCCTTGCAGAGCTGCCAGCCAGAGCCCTGGGCCGTGCCCAGGGAGCTTGGGGCAGGCTGCTGACACTGTGTCCCTCTGGGACCTGCTGTGCCTTCCCATCTGAGCTCATTCCCTTGCCCTCTTCTGCCAAGGGCTCTCCAGGCTGTGGCTGAGGTGCTGCACAGGGATCACCCAGGTCTCCTGCCCACTGCCTGCCACACAGAAGAACAGTGACTTCTGCGTGTTGGATTTATATACAGAGCAGCCTACTCCTTCTTGCTGATGGTTAATCCACAGCTTGACCTTCTAAAGTGACTCCTAATTATCTCATCTGTATTTCTGTTTCACAGCTTCCTCAGCAGCTTATAAACTGCAGATTAAGTTCCCACACCTTTCCAAGTAGAAGGATCTCCCCTGGAACCTGCTGCTTTAAATGCAGGAAATCTTATTTAGGGGCTTACCTTCAATTTGGCCTACTACTTATTCCTGTGTCAGCTGTTTTCTGCTTCCCTGCAACTCTGGTACATGCAGAGGAGTAGGAACTGTGCCTTTGTGCTTTAGTTCTGGTTATAACCTTAATTTTTGACATAGCCTTGGCCAGTGCTTTTGTTCCTCTGTGACCTAGGCTGCCTCCAGTCCTTTCAGTGGTGTGGGCTGTGTAGAAAGGGGCAAAGTGCTGCTCACAGACCCTGTGCTTAACCTGAAGCTGCAGCACTGGAAACCTTTGCTGGTGTGAAGAGGAGCCCCTCCACAGCAATGTCTTCACATGACCAAACCCTGCAGTGGAATCCAGCAGGGATCCTCCAGCTGCTGAAGGACTTCCAAGTCTTCTTCACCACAAAGCTGCCTCTTGCCTGCGGGCACTGCTGAGCTGCCCAGGTGAAGCTCTGAGTTGCCATCTCATTTATGTCTTACCTGGAGCACTCGTGGACAAGCTGAGCAGGTAAGTGGTGGTGCTGGCAGTGATGGTGTCCAAAATACCCATTTGCAGTCACAAGAGCTCTTCAGCAGCAATCCCTGCTCTCCCTGCAGCACTAAGGGAAGCCAAGAGTCACAAGGAGTCTCCCATCTGTGACTTCTGCCAGCCCTTCTGTGCCACCCCACTCCTCTGTTGGCTTTGGAATTTTATGATGGGAAGCTGCCTCTGTTCCCTTAGGCAGGATTGTCATCCTGAGCCTCTTTCTGGAAAGTTTCTAAAGTTCAACCTAATAACTCAGTATGGAATCAAGGCAGAGAAAACGGCTGAACAGAGAGTAATCTCTTGCTTAAAATAGTAAATGTGTTCAGGCAACAACTGAGCGAGTTCGGGGGCAGAACTCGGATTTGTAATTCAAGCAGGGTTTGTTTGGAAGGTCTTTGCTGCTGGGAAGAATGTCTTGGATGAGGATCCATCCCCTTTGTGGCTGCCAGGAGAGGGCGGCAGCAGCGGCTCTGCCTGCCCTGCTCCAGGCGCGCAGCCTGGAAAATGTTTCCAGGAATTGCCGTCATCAGTCCCGGAGCCAAACTCCCTTTCTCTCCGTATGAATCATGCGGATGTGAAATGCTTGTGTTTCCGGAATCCAGCTGAATTTACTGCAAGACCATCTTTGCTACTCACCTGCGTGTGTAAATCTCCGGCGTTGTTCCAGTGTCTTCCCATTATCCTCTTTTTTCCTGCTCCAGAATCGCACTGATGAGGTGGGGCCCTCATAGTGCACAGGGCAAGTGCTCCGGAAAGCCAAGGCTGTTGCCTCCTCGGAGGAAAACTTCCTCTCCCTTCTCCCAGCTGCGCTGCATCCGATCCTACCTGCTGGTATTTTTTAGACAGGAGAAATCAGGAGCTCAGCCACGTGTCCATGAGCTGTGGGAGCATTATCAGTGCTCAGGGAGCAGGGGATGGAGAGGGGTCAGCCTTCCCCTGGCAGGAGCAAGGAACCCATCGGCCTCTTGAGCTCTGGCTATAAATAGCCAGGAGGAGCAGAGAGGAACAGCGTGCCCTGGCCATGGGAAGGGAGGCTCTGCTGCTCGGGTGCCAGCACAGCTCCGTGTCCTGCTCAGCCGGTGCTTTATGGAGCAGGGAAGAGGGAAGGACAGGGTGGTTACTTCCCAAGGCAGAAAGAAGAATGCACGTGTGGTTCTCCCTTTTTCATTAATAATCAATGAGTCTGTGAATGTTTCCAAAGGTTTCCTCTCCTGTGCCAGTCTACAGAGGATGTGAGTTGTTCCAGCTCACACTCCAAGCCTGGTTTTGTTTGAACTGCAGCTCTGGGGATCCTCTTGAGTGTCTGCCAAGAGACAATTGTCAGACTAACGCTTCTCTTTGGGGCAGCCAAGCTGCCAGGGATCTTTCTTTTTTACTCTGTGCCCATCTCCTCCATCTATGAGAGTCCATCAGCCTGGATTGTGCTCCTGTGCTCAGCACAACCTCCAGCTGATGGGGCAGTGAGGGGGCACTCTGAGTGGAGAGGAGAGGAGAGGAGAGGAGAGGAGAGGAGAGGAGAGGAGAGGAGAGGAGAGGAGAGGAGAGGAGAGGAGAGGAGAGGAGAGGAGAGGAGAGGAGAGGAGAGGAGAGGAGAGGAGAGGAGAGGAGAGGAGAGGAGAGGAGAGGAGAGGAGAGGAGAGGAGAGGAGAGGAGAGGAGAGGAGAGGAGAGGAGAGGAGAGGAGAGGAGAGGGAGAAATCTCATCTGTGCCTGGGACTGAGGTGCTAAGCAGAGAAGAGCTCTCTGTGTGGGGGCGCTGCTCTGGTTTAGTTTGCATCTGTTTGCTCCTGTGTGAGCATGTTCAGCCTTTTTGGGGACCTGGCTGATCTCTTCCTGGCCAACTTCAGACCAAGAAAATAAAAGCACCTACATGGGACTTGAGGTGGGTGTGAAGTGGTGGTGTCATTTAAACCAGCACAGGAAAAAACCCTTAGAGAAGAACTAATCACATCAAAACTGAGTTAGCAATCTCAGAAAACAAAACACCTTTTATTCCTGGGGAGAGTTGCTGTTTCCCTGAGACAGCAACAGCTTGGGGTGAGGAAGGCTGGAAGCCAAGGCAGCCCCAGCCTAATTGTCCTCCCAGCGCCAGCGATGAGGGGATGATTCCCCTTTGGACAGTTTTCTGGAACTCAGCTTCCTCCGCAAGGAGGAAAATTTGTCTCCAAGAACTTTGCGTAGCCCGGTGCTGTCCCTAGCAAAGGGCAGGTCCTTCCTCATGGCAGGGAGCTGGCCTGTAAACATTTCCCACTTAGCCAGGGCATCCACGGTCTTGTCCACTTGAGCCAGCTCCTCCTCAGAGACGTTCCTCTCCAGGGCAGCAATGCACATCTCCAGCCACAGCTCGTAATCCTTGATGGTGTCCGTGGCCTTGCCGTGTGCGGGGGGCCGGGGCTGGCTCGGAGCCTCGGGCAGCGAGCTCGGCTGCTCGTCCTGCTCCAGCTCCGGCCCCAGGGACACGCCCTGGCTGCAGGTGTCGGGGGTCAGCGGCTCCGACAGGGAGGTCACGGCCTCGGAGTCGTTCTCGCAGCACATCCCGGAGTCGGAGCTGAACGGGAGGATGTCCTCGGAGGCTGACAGCTCTGCTGACTCCTGCCTTGGCCACGTGGACAGCACGGTCTGTGTCCAAGCATAGAGCTTCTGTGGTGAGAGCAGAAAGGTTTCATTGTGGAGGATGAGAGACACCAGCTACACATTTCCCAGTGTTGGCCAGGTAAACCTATTTATCTTGGGTGGCTCAGCTGCCACAGTCCTCTCTGCCAGACAATGGGTTCAGACAATTCCTGGTGACCCTACAAAGCAGGAGCTTTCTCTTGTCCCGTTTTCTTGGACTGTGGCAGAGCTGCCTGCAGTCAGATGTGGACTTTATCTGCCCTGTTATTGAAGGTGGTAGAAAACTGCACCAGATCACTCCCTGCTGTGTGAACGTGGTCTCCAGGGGAGGCAAACCAATGCCTATCCAGAGGAAACTGTCTTATAAAAACTCCTGAGATAGTGAAGAATTGTGTTTCATCATGTTAATGCCTGTGGTAACATGCATTTTATTCCCAAGCATAGCTCTTCCTCTCCCAAGCTGAAATGAACAAGTGGGAAGGCTGGCTCTAGGAAAGAATTAATGAAAGGAAAATGTCTGAGACAATTTCCTTTTTAAATATGAACTGCCACAATAAGGCATATAACTGGTTGCTCCTGGCACATTTATTCCTAAAGCTGTAGGGAATGAACCACAGTGGCCCAGTCATCCCTGGGTAAAAGGTGATCTCATCTGCCTTGTTTCTAGTATTGGGGTTTTTTTGTGTGTGTTTTTCAGTTTTTCACACTCCTGTGGCCTATTTCTTCACCTTTACTTTCTTTAGCTCCCAGTGATCCATTTGCAAAGCCCCCAGTTGCCCAGCAGTGCCAGGATTAGCCTGGGCTGTCCCTGTGGTGTGCCAGGCACAGAGCTGGATCTGTCCCTGCTCAGCTCAGGGGGAGCTGCAGTGTTTGAGGAGCAGGCAGGAGATTCCCAGCCCTGTGGAGCTCCCTTCTCTCACAGCCCCCCACTGTTCCCTCCCCCTTCTCTCCTCTATTGCTCTCTCTCCAGGCAAGTGACAGAAAGGATAAAGAGCTCAAATTGAGTGGGTGGGAGAAATCAGCCCTGCTTCTCATTTCAGTCTGAGCATGGAGCCTGGGGGAAGAATTTCGTACAGGAATAAAATGGACTCTTTCAGTTTAGCTAATCCACCCTGCCCCCTCCCTCTGGGGCAAGACAAATTGTAAAGGGACAACTTTTCTCCTGCCTTGTCCCACCTCCAATGGCCCTTCCCTCCCTCTGGGTTTATCCAACAAAGGCAGTGCCAGAAGCTGCAGTGGGAGCTGAGCTAGTGAAGGGGACAGCAAAACTACTGGAAAGCTGCAAGCACCCCATGGTTTTGTAATGGCTCTAAATTCCCAAGAATAGTAAATCTGGGAAGGAATCCCAATTGCTACTTAGTCCAATTCCCAAGAAGAACAAAGGCTATGGAGATGTGGATTTTCCAGCAGAACATTTGGGTTATTCAAGATTAAAAAAAAATGATGATTGATTCAGAATCACTACCTGAATTCCCAGAATCTCTTCAGTGTCTCTCATCCTTTGGGTGGCTTATTCATTTGAACTCTGGGTGGGTTTGAAGGGCTGCAGCCTCTTATGTTCTCTTGTTTAACCAGGAAGGAATGAGCTCTGTGTGGGTTTTGTTTACCTGCAGGCAAGAGCAGCTGAAGTGGATGTCCTTCCCAAGGATGTCACTAAGACCTGCTGTCTGTGTGTGTGTGTGGCCACTGCAAACTCATCCAGCCGCCACATGAGGACAGCCTGGGATGCTGCACAAGCAGCAGGTGGAAATGTGGAAATGTTGATTGTGGTGGGGAAACACCAGGACAATTAACTTGCTTTCAGCTTTCAAGATGACTCATGCTGGAATAAAAAATGGAGTGAGATTCTGAGTGCAACTCAGATAAATGAGCTGAGGGGCTCTTTCTGCTGCATAAGGACTGGTTTCCTGCCCTACTGTTCCTCTGCCTCAAACCATGTCTCAGCTGCAGATCTGAGCAGTGTTACCTGCTGCTGCTGAGGCACAGCTTGGTTCTGGCATTTCCTGTGGTTGTTATGAGTGTCTGAAGCTGTTTTGTGGCAGGTGGGGATCTGTGATAGTTTTCCAAGAGGAAATGTGACTTCAGACTTACACTTAACATGCTTGGTAAGTTAACTTTGCTCTCTGTTACTGTCTCGAAATGCTTTTTGCTGTCTTCTGTCAGGTTCCTTAACTATTTAATTCATCTCTGGCATTTATGTCTCCTCTCAACATTATGGCAAAGCCTCTTACAGAGATTATCACAGCTCTCTTACATCAGCTTGTACTGTATCTAGTTGAGCTTTGCCTTTTCGAGGAAGCAGATGTGACATTTGGCAAGTGCATCATTCCTTGAGGTTTGTGTTCCCTGTCACCAGAGGATGCTGAGCCAATTCCAGTATTTGCTGCAGGTGCAAAGGCAAAAATGTTTCTAGAAAAGATTAATGCAGTTAGCAGTTATCTTCTAGAAAGCACTGGCTGGATGCTGACAGGCTGGGTGTTTAAATGAAGCAGAATTTATTTTTCTGGTGGTCTGGGCAATTTAGACACCTTTCAGACAGAAGTAGGGACCAAACAGCCACAGAGTCAGAGAAGGGTCGGTCTGGCAGCACCACAGATAAGTAGGAAAACCACATAAAATGTGTGTTTCCCCACACTCTTTGCCATGCTTCTGTGTATCTGGTTCCACACTGAATGAAACTAGAGGCATCTCCTTTCTCATTCTGCTTGTATCTTGTTACAAATACAACCCACAGACTTTAAAATAGGCAGCCGTGGAAAATCCTGCCTCTGAACATGATGTGTGTCAGACAGGAATCACAACCAGGGAGAAGATGGGTGCTGAGTGAGAACATTATTTCTATTCCACCAGCCATTTGCCTACTGCATCCTGCTGTTTAGACAGCAGAGGTAGAAAAGCCTTTCAAGAGCTAAGGATGTGTTAGCATTGTTCTCGATCTGTCTAAATGTGGTGTTAGCAGTGGTATGAAAGGGAGAAGAGACAAAAGATGAATCTGGGATCCTCCAAATATTGGGGTAATAATTTGGGTTCCTTTCTCATAAATTTAAACAGAGGAACTGCAGCAAAGTACACACATAATGTTTCCTCCCTGTTCCCAGCAGCCCCAGAGAGGCAAAAATCCAGGGTGGCACAGGAAAGGGTGTAGCTGTGGAAATCCCTGCACTCACTGCTGCTCATGCTTGCAATCTGCCTGCCCCCCCTCCTCGTTTTGGGGAGTAGGAAAGTGTGGTTGGACTGTGGCAGTGTCCCTGAGAAGAGCCAAAAGCCCTGGAGCTTGTGCAAAGTGCTTTGTCGGTCAGAGCCTGTGTAGAACAGCCCTGTGTGCAGGTGGGAGCTGCTGCCTCAGCACCTCACCCTGAAATCTCCGGGAATCTCCTGCCTTCACCTGCTGGGGCTTGGGCTGAGCCTCCCTGCCCTGCCCTGCTCCAGGGGGGGACTGGGGCTCACCCTGTAGCGCTCGATGAGTTTGAAGCCCACGACGTGCTGCAGCTTCCTCAGGCAGATGGGGCAGGGCTCCAGGGGCCGCAGCAGCGCCTCGTCCAGGCTCAGGGCTCCCTGCATGATGCACTGCAGCCAGCGGCACGTCCCCAGCCCCATCAGGTGGCAGATCTCGTGACAGGTCACCTTTCAGGGAAGCAAAGATCACAGCAGTGCGTGGTCATTGCTGTTTTCACTGCCCCCTCCTCTTCCTCCTATGCTGTTGCACCTTCCCTGCTCCCTGGCGGTCTGACCCACCTCCTGCTCAGCAATGGCACTCCTCCAGCCTAGGCTTTTCCCAGGTGACAGGAGAACCTGGCTGCCTCTTCCCGGCTCCGTGTTTGTGTTGTGGACAAGGAGGGGTGGGTGTGGGTGAGGCAGATGTGGGAGGCCCTGTAGGCAGCGTGTTTGGAGCTGTGGGACAGGGCTGCTGCTCTTCCCCAAGGACAACGTGGTCTTTGGAGATTTTTTGTTGTTTGAGAGTTTTTTTAAGGAGGAAAACCATTCCCAGTGGGGCCTGAAAAGAGCAACACAGCCTGTGTGAGAAATGTGCAAGAAGCTGCTGGCAATAACAGATATGGGTCTTTCCAGAACAGACTCCATTAGCTTTTGTGCCAAAGCAAAAAACTGAGCTGGAGTCAGCTGACCAAGCATGACTGTCTTGGGAACTGGCAATTGTGGAAAGGCTGAGGATGGAGGATTCCTCTCCTCCTCCCATTCCACTAAATATAATTTGAAATTATTACAAGAAGAGACCTCAAACTAGCAAATCCTGAGCAAATACCAGGGGAGCAAAGGGAAATGGCTTTGAAGGTGCTGGTGTCACTGCTCTGTGGGGGCCAGCTTTGGGAGGAACACTGGAAGCAGAGCTGGAATATGGCAGCACTCATGAAGAGGATGTGTTGGAGGCAGGGAGGTTTAAGGGGCATCTGCATATAAATAGAAGTGTAAACTTGGCTGAGGTATTATTCTCATCCATCCATGTAACAGGTCTGGCACAGGGACCCCTCCCCTCACAGATGTCACTGTCTGAGGAGGACAGTGACCCCTTGCAGCCATCCATTAGTTACACACACCTCCACCAGATATTCTGATTAACCTCCAAATACTGTATCAGCCCTGCTGGACCTGACAAGAAAAATACTCAGGATTACCCAAGCACGAGCCTGGGAGCTGGGCAGGGTTGTTTCAGTGCCTTTCCATGATACAACCAGGTTTAGTGGAAGGTGTCCCTGCCCGTGGTAGGGGTTTGGGACAAAATAATCTTTAAGGTCCCTTCCAACCAAACCATTCTGTGATTCTGAGACAAGTCCTGTACCCTCCCAGTAACTGATGTTGTTATTTGCTCCAGTGGTGAGGGGAGTAGGAGTTGTCCATGCAGTGCACTAAAATGCAAGCTCTTTATGTCTGAATTCGATGTGGACTTATATAGCTGTGATTGCCTGTGCTTCTGGGAGCAGTCTCATGGCTGCTTCACTAGGCTGAGGCATGGATTATGCCCTGGCCTGAAATATTTAACCCTACACAGGAAGGAACAAGGGATGCAGGAGGCTGCTGGTCCTACCTTACAGCACTGGACCATCTCCTGGGCACTGAACTGCAAGGTCCGGTCTCTGCTCTCCTTGCTGACTTCACACAGCTCTTCCTTCTGCCCGGGTGGGTTCAAGCTGCTGCAGCCAGCCTGGGGGAAATCCCCAGAAAACCTGGCAAAGCTGCAGACTCCCACTTCTGTGAAGAGAGGGGAAGTACAAGTCAGGCATCTGCTCTTTTGCAACTGTCTCTCACCTTAGGCAGCATGAAAATACAGCTATGGGAGCACAGTCCAGCTGAGCACACAGGGTGTGATGAGACCCACTCCCCAAAAGGTTTATATGACCTCTGTTACCTCTGTCTCGATCAGGAGCCCTGATCCCCTAATTCCACATTAGGAAAACCTGTTACTCCCCAGGGAATAGCATTTAAAGGTAAGATTTGGCTATTCCAGTCTCACAGGGAAGGGCTTTTTGGTACAGTACTGCCTTATTCACACACTGTGCTAGATCACCATGGGACACCAATCCCACCTTGTCCTGGCAGGAATTTGCTGAATGTGAAGCTCCAGGTCTCACACGGGTAAAGGTCCAGCAGGGTAAGTCCAAGGACACACAGGGCATCCATGGGCTTATTGTTCTTCAGGAAATTCAGGATCCCATCTGGACAAATACAACAGAGATGTTCATTTAAATGAAGAATCCCTGGAAGGCACAGAGCCAGAACTTCTGCTGCTGATGGGGAGGAGGATGTAATCCAAGCCCACAGGCAGCCAGAGCTGCTGGATTCATCATCTCAGGTGGAGAATCATGGCTGTGTAACCCATCCCTGAAATCAGAGAAGACTTGACTTTGGAAGTGGTGCTGAGCAGAGACTTAAAGCAAAGCAGAGATGCTAGAGGATTCAGTCCTAACCCATGGAAATGAGCACCTGGGAGCAGAATTTCCCTACAGAACTGAGCTGGAACAGCCCCAGGGCTGCAGTGCTGGGTCTGTGCTGAGCATGTGTTGCCCATGGTACCTGCAAACATCTCATTCCAGGTGGATGTTTGTGCAGTGAAAATTTGGCAGCTGGAAAACCCAGTCCCCTGAGGAAATGTGTGACACTTTAACCCAAATTTCCTATCATGAAAGGCCTGTTCCCCCCCTGCACCACCCAGGCCAATAATTTACTTTGGCTCTGGCCAGGGGATGGGAGAGCTCAGACTGCACCAAATCAACAGAGCCTTCCTGCAGAGCTGATCCCGTCGCTTTGCAGAGCTGGACCTGAACATAATAGCACTGAAAAATACAAACAGCAGAGGAAAATATGATGAAAGTCACTTTGTTTTTTATTCCTGTTTCCAGCCTCAAAGCTCTGGGCTTTCCATGGGAACAGGATTTCTGCCTTTTCACTCCCTTCCTCATCCCCTCCCAGCTCAGGCAATGAAGGGCTGTGTCAGGCATTTCCTAAGGGAGAACTGGTGCCCGTGTGCCAGGCTGGTGTCTTTGTGGGCTCCCTGCTGGCAGCTCCTTCCTCACCTGCGTGGAGCTGCACCCTGTCCGAGTCCCGGCTGTGGCGGAAGCAGCAGTGAATGGAGGAGACGGGGATGGAGGGAAGGCACTTCACACGCAGACCCAGGAAGAAAGACTCCACACAGCTCTGGAGGGAATCCAGCAGAGAGAGCCCCGCGGGCCCTTCGATTAAATCTGAGGAGAGAAGCTCTGTTACCAGTCCCTTAAAGCCAGGGTGGACATTAGGGTCTGAAGGGGTTTTGTGGCACTGGTCACATCAACTGGTTCATTCTGGAGTTAATTGCTTACTCTGGGATGTGGTGGACACCTCTGGATGGTTATGGAAATAGAGGAGAAGAGAGGGTTTTCTTTCTGAGAGGTTGCTCAAGGCATTAGTACACTCTCATTAGCAGAGCAGATGTGCTGGAAGGTTGTCTCCTGTTTAAGTTGTGCAGAATGATTAACGTGGGAATGGGTGGCTGTGTTTAATGAACCATCAGAGACAGACCTCCAGAAATGCTGGTTTTTCCAGCATTGTTTCATATTTTAATATACATATACGCATAAATTCCTAGAAGCCTCACCCAGGAGCACACATAAACGTTTATATGGCAGGTCTACCACCATGGCTTGTGACTCTGGACTGGGGGCATGTCAAAGCCTTGCCTGTTACACTTATCTCTGCTAGGACCATTGCATTTGCAGTGCTCAGAGGATGCTCTCAGCAGCCCTCAACACCACCCACCACCCTCCTGCGTGTCTCCAGGCAGCCCAGTGCACATCCCCCCATTACCTATAGGCTGCAGGTAAATGTGCTTCCGACAGAAGTTCTGCTTCCTCCTCAGCATGGCGTGGTAGAAGGTCTCGAAGTCCTCGGGGGCATCGGGGTGGCTGAGCAGCCAGTCGAAGGCCGTGCGGATGAGCAGCGTGCAGAAGAGCGTGCGCTGGGGGTTGTAGGCCTCGGACAGGAACAGCTTCTCGGCCCTGGAGAAGGCCTTGGCATAGAGCTCCTGCAGCGCGGGGTCCGTGGAGATGAGCGCGTCCTTCAGAGCGCGGGGCCCGAAGCTGAACTCCTGAGCCTGCTTGCACTGCAGCATGGCGGGGCTCCGGCCTGCGGGAGGGGACACGGCGTCAGCACCCACTGCAGGAGGGGGCATGGCCGTCAACACCCACTGCAGGAGGGGACATGGCTGTCAGCACCCACTTGGAGCAGGTGACACGGCCATCAGCACCCACTGCAAGAGGGGACACGGCCATCAGCACCCACTGCAAGAGGGGACATGGCCATCAGCACCCAGCCTCGCCAGGCACGGCCTCACACTTGGCCCTCAGCAGTGTGCATCAATATCCCTATCCCAGCTGCAGTCTTTGTGGGATGCTACAAACACTGGATGGCTGTAGGGTCTGTGGGATGCTATAAACACTGCACACTGGATGGCTGTAGGGTCTGTGGGGTGCTATAAACACTGCACACTGCGCTGCCATGGAGCCCTGTGCTTCGTGTGGCAGTGGCTGTTATGGGTTCTCCACGTCCCCAGGAGTGTCACTGGCTCAGGGACTCTGTGCCAGGAGATGGTGCTTAAGAATGCCCAGCCCCAAAATGCTGCTGGGTGTCTGGAGTAAACCAGATGGCTTGGCTGGCTTGAGGGTTTTTTGGTGCTCTATCCTGAAGCCTCAGTAAGATGGGAAATACGTCTGAGTGTTGTGCAACTGGTTGTACTGGACCTTGAAGGATGGAAAGGTGGTGCTCCTGTTTGCTTGGGATAAACCACACTCCTTGGAATAAGTCCATGTCAGGAACCAAGAGGTTGATATTAGTCTTTATCTGTCGATTGGAAGCTTAACCTGACACCAGAGCAAACAGCTGTTTTCTGGTGACAATTTCCTCAAACAGCTTTTAATCCTAGGTATTATCCCAGGGCCTCTGCTGGCTCCCAGTGCTGTTGTCAGGCTGCAGGGTTTGGGGAGGTTTGCCCAGCAAAGGTGGGACTTGCTGTGCAAGGCTGACGTGTGCTGGTGGTGCCTCTCTAGCAGGACATGCTCGGGCCCATTGCCATCACGTCCCTTTGTGAACAGCTTCATGTCACACTGAGTTAGCATCAGCAACGCTGGGGATGATGTCAAGTGGCAAATAAAGAGCAAATGAAAGCCTGCAGCACAAAGAAACTAATTTGGAGCATTCTGGAAATATCTTCTCCAGGGTCCTTTCCAAGGCCAGCGTTCCCCAAAGCTGCAGAAGTCAAGCACTTATTTCCCACTGCAGTTTATGCACTTGGGGAGGTGCCAGTGAACACCTTGGGGAGAGGGAAGAAAAAGAGGAGACAAAGCACAGCCCCTGTGGCTAATCTATGTCTGGGTTTTTCCTTTTTGTGAGGAGATCATGCCAAGCAGAACTGGAGCATTTTGGAGCAGTGCTTTGGGCTTTTTGCCTACCACAGGTAAGTGCTCCACCTGTTCACAGCAGAATGAGAAATTCAGGGGATGTATGAACAAAAGCCCAGGATTACTAGGAATAAATGTTACCTTCTTCTAGGCAAGTTCATACTAACTTAAAAGGAGCCAGAAAAGCTTTCTGGATGGACACCAAATGCATCAGCTGCTGACCATCACTGCTCTAGCAGCAGCGTTCAATCACAGGGAAAAAAAAGAGATTAAATATTTCAAGGAGGAACTGGTAAAGTCTATCATTTAAGTAGGTCTGTAGCCTAGTTCTGCCAGGTAAGTAGCACTCAGTGGCCCCTGAGGACAGCAATATGATTAAGAAAATTCAATATTTAAAAAAAAGTAGTACCAACACGAGCCAAAGCCTCTCCTCAGTTATGCAAATGTGGTTTGCATTGTAAGAGGAAAGTGGCAGCCCATTAAAATTAACACTGCATTCCTTCTCATCTAACCCTTGGGAAGAGCTGTGTATGTATTGGTAGTCCTTAAAAGGACTCATGTAGTGTGATCTTTTTGGTCTCTAAGGGTGTGTAGCTTGAAGAGGGAGTGGATAAGCTATTTTCTTTCATTTTTGCAAGCTTTGTATTTCACTCACATTAAAGGCTGACAGCAGGTAGCATGGGGGGATCTGAAGTGCTACAAGGGCTCTAATCCAGTGAAAGTTTAGGAAAAAAAATCTGTGATACTTTCTCAGCTCTTCTTGCTGCCCAAAATTGTCCAAATGGCTCCAACTGTTTTTTACAGGGACTAGCAAGAGTTTGTGTAAGATTGCTCTGCACTTGGTGACCCAAATCTCTACACTTCTGGCTTTCTTCCAGATTTGGGAGGACAAAGTGAGAGTCTGACCCCAGCAGGTCATCAGGAGTTTTGCCTTGGATTAGGGTGAAGACTGGCATTTTCCTAATGGACAAGATTTCACTTGTTCTACACAACCCTTAAATACAAGCATCCTTTTCCTGGTGATTGCAGAACTTTCACTGGGAAACTCTTGGCAATATTCAAGTGCCCAAGGATGTGATGCTGTGAGCTGCTCCCTGCCTAGTGCGAGTCAAGAAAGAGACTATGCACTTGGTCCAGGTTGAGACTGATCATGTCAAAGGAGTTGAATTTTAAAATTTCTGGAAGCATGAGCTGCCTTCATTAACGTTTCGGGCAACAAGTGGAGCGTTGGTCTAGGGAGGAGGAGCTGGTTAGAAAATGAATGGATTTTTCTCTGCTAAATGGGAAGCAGCAAAGAGTGGATGTATGTGAATGCAAATACAATGAGTGCACAGTCTTGTAGTAAGTGTTCCCCCCAGGGTCCCTCGTGGAATATAGTGTGAGCCCAAAGCTATGGGATGTACATTGTTTCCCTAGACTTCCTAAAAGAGGACATTCACCCAGCTCCAGACATTCCCAGCTGTGACCATGGGTGTTTTGTGATGTTCCCCATGCCCAAGGGTGCCCATGACGACTCTTTAGTGGTTCAAAAGCTCAGGCACAGGAATGCATTTGCAGGAATTCAGTCTGGAATGACA